>NC_057796.1:146280574-146288333 GCF_018294505.1 Triticum aestivum
ACCGGCTCCGGGACAGCGGCGGCGCATCATCCTTGACTGCAAGGCTACTGGCTTCACTGTGGCACGGTGCCTCCACCTCCCAAGCTCTTATCCGGCCGAGGAAATCCGTCCAGGCGCACGCCAGCAACTTGCCCTATCCCTTCTTCCCAGCGGGAGGCAGCAGCACGCTGAGGCCAGCCGTGACGAGGTAGAGCAAGAGGGCGGTGGCTTGGATAGGGTAACGGAGCACAACAACGAGACGCTACCACGCTACCACAGAAAAGGTCATAGGTGACGGTCCCAAATGGTACATATGTGATGGGCCCTAGGCCCGTCACTGCGGCCCCGTCATGGGTACGTTTGGACCGCCCGTCACATATCTACTCCCTCCGTTCCCAAATATTTGTCTTTCTGGACATTTCAAATGGCCACAACATACGGATGTATATAGATATATTTTAGAGTATAGATTCACTCATTTTGCTTCGTATGTAGTCACTTGTTAAAATCTCTAGAAAGACAAATATTTGGGAACGGAGGGAGTAGTAACCCACATGTGACGGGCCCATATTTTCTGCCCGTCACATACATTAGTTTTGCAGTAAAAAAGAAATACTAAAATCATAAAAAATGATAAAATATCAAAATTATTTTTTGAACAGCAATAAATGAAAATGTTGACATTCAATTCATTCATTCATATGAAACCATCAACGGTGTAATTACATCGATCCATTTATATTGAAATGAAGTCAATTACAAGTAGCGCTAGTTCGCCTTCTTCTCCATCGGCGCCGTTGCAAAATCATCCCATCCGCTATGGAATTCGCCTATATCCCTGATCACCTGAGTATTGATTAGACGGCAGAGCATGTTTTGGATGCGATGGAAGTCCTTCCTGAAATCATAATGTTCATCATTGCAAACATGCATGCAATGCTTCTCGAAGTCTGTTCTGGTAGTCCATGCAGGGTTTGATAGGCGAACCCAATCATCCATGGCGGCCAAGACAAAGAAGGCGCACAGGTCGCTACCCTCCGGCTGTTGCCTACACGGGAAGTTGAAGTAATGATGCATCTTGCCTTTGAAGAACTGCGTGCATCCTCGGGCCTTTGTCGCAACATCCCATGCTGCGTCGATGGCGGTTTATCATCTCGTTTTTGGCGCCTCAGGGAGTCGTAGTAGCACACCACCCCCAAATCTGTGGCGATGATATCGATAGCCAATGACCCGAGGAAGACAATACTTTTCTGGGAAGATAGTTGGAAAGATCAGCCACTAGCAATCCAATACCCTGAGCTTCACCCTTTTGCTATTAGCAATAACAACTCAGTGGCTGATATGGCCAATGGCCAGGAGCTTGCAGATAAGTTCCACAGACCTTTGTCAATCCATGCTCATTCCCAATTCATCACTCTGCAACAGGCCCTCACTCAGATCAATCTCACTGATGAGAAGGATTTGTGGTTCTACAAATGGCACAAGACTCAATACTCATCCAGACAGGTGTACAAACACATCATGGGGAATTATGTTAGCCACTGCATCTTTAAGTGGTTGTGGAAATGTGCAAGTAGAATAAATCACAAGATTTAACCCTAAGGCACAAATCAATGTCCAAGTGCATACATCAGAACACGTGTAAGAACCAAAATAAGGGAAATTGATCGATCTACTCTTTCTTCACTCACAGAGACAAAATCATGAATATTTGGTACAAGTTCGAGGTAGATCGGAGGTAAGATACCCCGACTTAGCAGTACAGAGTCTAGGGTTCTAAGCTAAGCTATGAATTGGGGAAAATATCGACTTATCCCGAGGCTTCTTGAGCTACAGGTTATAAGGACGGAGAGCCAGCTCAGCGGCTGTTACTGTTGTAACAGTTACAAAACAGTGGTTGCGTTTAGTCTGGTAGGAGACGCGAGGATTCATCCGAGCCGTCGATCTTCTTGCACCTGAGCCGTTGGATAGCTGAAACTTCTGCTTCTGTCTTCTCTTCAGTAGTACCTTGGTTCTGGTCCTGACAATGCCGCCGCCATGACGAGCGCCTTGTCCTCAAGGCGAAACAGCTTGTGTCCTGGGAACGTTTTGTTGAGAAAAGCTGCGTCTTCCCATGTTGCATCATCCGGAGCCAAACTTTCCCATTGCACTAGGCACTGCCCTACCGGGTTCTTGTTCCTCTGTATAACACGCCTGTCTAGAACTGCCACTGGGATTGTTTTAATGTAGCCCTCCGGAGTGACCAGTGGTACATGTGGGAGAGGAACTGCTTGATGGCCAATATGCTTCTTTAGTTGACTGATGTGGAATACTGGATGTATGTTAGATCCTTCAGGCAACAGAAGTTTATAAGATACCTCTCCAATCTTCTCTATGATCTTGTATGGCCCATAGAACTTTGATCTGAGCTTCAACGATCCCCTCAGCCCAAAAGTATTTTGTCTGTAAGGTTGGATTTTCAGATACACATTGTCTCCCACCTGGAAGGCTCTTTCAGTTCTATTTTGGTTAGCAAAATGTTTAATTCTGCTTTGAGCATGTTCCAGGTTTGCTTTCAGCCGCTGGATCATGTGCTCTCTTTCAGATATAGTGAGTGCTGCTTCAGGAGAGAGAGATGCATCCACTGCAAACTCACCAATCTGTGGAGGTTTGTACCCATAGAGTGCTTGAAAAGGAGTGCATTTTAGTGAAGAATGGTAGCTTGTGTTGTACCAGAGCTCAGCTAGAGGTAGCCACTTGATCCACTTCTTAGGTTCTTGGAAAACCATGCCTCGGAGGTAAGCTTCTAAGCACTGATTCACTCGCTCCGTTTGCCCATCTGTTTGTGGGTGAGAGGCTGTGCTGAACCTGATCTTCACTCCAAAAGCTGCAAATAATTCCTGATATAATTTGCTTGTAAAGATGGTGTCCCTGTCAGAGATGATACAGATAGGAAGACCATGTAGCTTCACCACATTATCCACGAGTGCTTCAAATACAATCTGTACTGTAAATGGATGAGCTAGAGGAATGAAATGAGAATACTTGGTGAAACGATCGACCACCACCAGTATGACCTCTTTCCCTTGTGATTTGGGTAAGGCAGTGATGAAATCCATGGTGATATGAGCCCAAGCCATGTCTGGTACAGGTAGTGGTTGTAATAGGCCAGGTGGATGTATATGTTCCACTTTGTTCAGTTGACACACAGGGCATTGTGACACAAACTGTTCTATGTCCTTTCTCATGTTTGGCCAGTAGAACACTCTTTTAAGTCTGTAGTATGTAGCTTTAATTCCAGAGTGGCCTCCTAGAGCAGAAGTATGGAATGTTTGTAACAATTGGTGCCTGAAATTGTTGCTAGCTCCTACATAGATTCTGTTGTTGTATTTAATGAGATCATTTTGAACAGCAAACTTGGGAGTTGGTCCTGTATCAGCAGCTACCTTCTTTAACAAGTTTGCACTGTCCTGATCTTGTTGGTAGCTCTTTTTAACATCTTCAGTCCATGTTGGGACTAGCACAGTCATGCTGGAGCAACAAGAGCTGCTAGGAAATCCTTTCCTGGACAAAGCATCAGCTACTACATTCTCTTTCCCTTTCTTGTATTCTATGGTATAATCATATTCCAACAGTTTTAGTAGCAGCTTGTGTTGGACTCCTTCTGTCAACCTTTGAGTTGTCATGTACTTAAGAGAGTGTTGGTCTGTCTTAATTATTAAGGAATTTCCCCAGATATAATGCCTCCACTTTTTGAGAGCTTCCAATATAGCCATAGCTTCTTTTTCATAAATAGATTGAGCAGCAGATTTGGGTCCTAAACTTCTGCTGAGAAAAGCAAGTGGCCTTCCTTTCTGCATGAGTACTGCTCCAAGCCCTGTTGCACATGCATCAGCTTCAATGGTGAAGGGCAGAGAAAAATCTGGCATTGCTAAAACTGGGCAGCTTGTCATTGTCTGTTTCAACAGCTGAAAGGCTTGCTTTTGTGTAGTACCCCACTGAAATGCATCTTTCTTCAGCATATCATGTAGTGGTCTGCAGATTTGCCCATAGTTCTTTACAAACCTTCTGTAATACCCAGTTAAGCCCAAAAATCCTCTTAGTTGGGACACATTTTCAGGTTCCTCCCAGTCCAAAACTGCTTGGATTTTTCCAGGGTCTGTTGCTACTCCTTCAGCTGAAATGATGTGTCCTAGATATGCTACTTGATCAGTAGCAAAAGTACATTTTGACAGCTTGGCATATAACTGATGTTTTCTTAGTGCTGTAAGAGTCTTTTCGACATGTCTGATGTGGTCTTCCCTTGATTTACTGAAAATCAACATATCATCAAAGAAGACCAATAGAAACTTGGGTTTTTCTGTTTCATTAACTTCCTCAGCTACTTTGTTCATGAGTCCCTGAAATGTGCCTGGGCCACATGATAACCCAAAAGGAACTACTGTATACTCATAGTGGCCCATGTGAGTTCTAAACGCTGTTTTGTGGATATCTTCAGGAGCCATTCGAATTTGATGGTACCCTGATCTCAGATCTAGTTTGGAGAATATTCTTGCTCCATGCATTTCATCCAACAAATCTTCAATTATTGGCATTGGAAACTTGTTCTTAACAGTCACAGCATTTAGTTCTCTGTAATCCACACATAATCTCCAACCCCCATCTTTCTTTCTGACCATGATAGCTGGAGAGGAAAAAGGACTGAAACTTTCTTGGATTTCTCCTTTTTTAATGAGCTGCTTTATAATCTCCTCCATAGCAGCTTTCTGGTAATGTGGAACTCTGTAGGGTCTTAGGTTTGGAGGTTTTGCTCCTTCTTGCAGAATGATTCTGTGATCACAATCCCTTTTTGGGGGCAGTTTTTGTGATTCTTCAAACACATCTGCAAAAGTATGTAACAAAGGTTGTAGTGCTCTGGGAGGAGGTTGAGGATTTTTGTTTTGTTCTGTCTCAATCTCCTGTACTTGTAGGATATATCCCATTACTCCCTTTTGTAATAACTTCTCCATTTTTGCTGCTGATACAATACACTTCTTCTTGGGAATTGTATAGTCAAACAAGGTCACTGGCTGTCCTTGTTTGGTTACAATTAAAATCCTTTCCACCAAGTTCAAACAGATTGGACTATATTGATATATCCAATCTGCTCCTATGATAATGTCATAAGAAGCAAGGTCTAACACTTTGAAACTACTGCTGAAGGTGTGGCCCTGAATTTTAAAACTTAACTCTGGCACTTTGGATAGTGACAACAGTTGCCCTCCTCCTGCTACAGTCACTTTCCTTGGTTGCATTGGTTGCTGGTAACAATTGCCTTTAATTGCAAACTCTTTGCTCATAAAGGTATCTGAAGAGCCACTGTCAAACAATGCTGTAGCTTTCTTTCCAGCAATTTCCACAATGAGAGAAAAAGTATTTGGTCCTGTAGTCCCCTCTGCAGCATTTCCAGAGATATGCATAGCTTGTGAAGCTTTTGGTATGCTGCTCTCAGGATTTTTCTCTTTATCTGGTGTGTTTGGGGCTGTATGATAAGCTTGTTCAGTAACCTGTACCTCTTCAGTGTCATCACTATCAGCTTCATCATCTACTTCTTGTAGTATGTGCAGAGTTTTCCCAATTTTGCATTTATGCTGTCTTGACCAAGGTTCTCTACAGTACCAACATGCTCTTGCATCTTTAGGAAAAGGTACTGAGTACTTTTCCTGATTAGGAACTTGCACTTGTAGTGGAGGGTTTGGCTGTCTGGCATTGTTTGAATATGATCTTGATTTATATCCTGAATAAGAAGACACTTTTCTTGCTGCTGCAGCTTTCTCATACACTTTGGCATACCAATAAGCTTCAATAATGCCTGTTGGTTTTTGTCCACAAACCTCGTGTTTGATGTCAGCTTTTAATCCTCCAATAAAACAGCTGAGTAAAAAAAATTCCTGCAAACAAGGGTGATCTCTCTTAACCAGTGCCACACAGTGCTCAAATTCATCTATATACTGAGCAACTGTTGTGTGTTGTTGTATATTCTTGAGGAGTTCCACTGCTTCATGCACACTTGCTTCAGAGAACCTGTCAGCTATCATCTGGCAAAATTGTTGCCATGTGATCATCTGCCATGGAACACAAATGTTCTTTAACCAGTTGGATGCTCTCCCTTGCAAATGACCTGTAGCCAAATTGACCCACTGATCATAGGGAGTGCCAGACATGTCGTAGAACTTTTCACAAGCAATTAACCATCCAATTGGATCTTCCCCACTAAACAGTGGTGTTTCCAACCTAGGTCCTTTTAACACAGCTTCAGCAAAATAAGAAGGTCCTCCCAGCTGAGTGGCATGCTGATTTCTCTGAGCATCATATAAGTTGCCCACTGCTTGGTATACTGGTGGTTGAGAGCACCCAGAAGTTGACATGTTGATGTACTGTCCTGTGATAGGATTGTATGTTGGAATTGGGTTGTACAGTGGGGCATTTATGGGAGCAAAATATCCACTATTACCAGAATATCCCAAGGTATGTGCCTGAACTGCTACGCTTGTACTTTCTGGAGTTTAACCTGAATTGTTGCTGTCCCTGTACTTCCTGTTGTTTCTCTGTGTGTACTCTTGTGCTCTCTGTGAACAGTTTTGTGTGAGGTATACCAGCTGCTACTTCTGATAGTTTGCTCATTGGAACACTTGCTTTGCTGTTGAATTCGTGATGCAAGTTTCTGTTCACTGGCTGTTGATCCTCACTTGCTGTATCTGATATAGGGATGACAGGAGATATACTGGCCCTCGCTGTCCCTGTACACACTGGTGGTGGAACAGTTGGTACACTACCTCTGTTTTCTGAATTCCCAAAGACAGTTTCTGAAGAATTTGCTGTAGTGTTTGCTGAATCTCTGAATTCATATCAGACAGCTTGGCCTCCACTTTAGGCATTGTCACCATCTCTGCCCGCAACTGGTTTACTTCCTGTCGAAGATCTTGGAGTCCTGCTATGTCAGCCCGCAGATCGGCCACTTCTTTCTCCACTCTGTCAACGGTGATCTGCACCTTCGCTCTTGTGTCTGCCATGGTTTTGACCTGTTACCGACGCCTGCCGATTCGAATCACCTCCTGCGACTCCTTGACGCACGGATCCCTGCAGAGACCGGAATTTTACCACCAGGAGAATTTCTCCTAGCAACCGTCTCGGACTCAAGGATCTGCGCCCGAATTTCACCGCCGCTGCGTCGCCGCCACCGGAACACACCGCCGCCGCGAACAGGGAGGGACGGGAGGGATTTTACGAGAGATCCCAACCTCCTGCTCTCCGCTGCTCGAATCGCCGCCGTCCTCCTTCGCCGAGGACAAACCTGTTGCTCTGGATACCTTTGTAAGAACCAAAATAAGGGAAATTGATCGATCTACTCTTTCTTCACTCACAGAGACAAAATCATGAATATTTGGTACAAGTTCGAGGTAGATCGGAGGTAAGATACCCCGACTTA
Organism: Triticum aestivum; assembly: GCF_018294505.1. Classification (NCBI taxonomy): domain Eukaryota; kingdom Viridiplantae; phylum Streptophyta; class Magnoliopsida; order Poales; family Poaceae; genus Triticum; species Triticum aestivum. The sequence goes on from NC_057796.1 coordinate 146,288,001, forward strand.
GCAGTACAGAGTCTAGGGTTCTAAGCTAAGCTATGAATTGGGGAAAATATCGACTTATCCGAGGCTTCTCGAGCTACAGGTTATAAGGACGGAGAGCCAGCTCAGCGGCTGTTACTGTTGTAACGGTTACAAAACAGTGGTTGCGTTTAGTCTGGTAGGAGCCGCGAGGATTCATCCGAGCCGTCGATCTTCTTGCACCTGAGCCGTTGGATAGCTGAAACTTCTGCTTCTGTCTTCTCTTCAGTAGTACCTTGGTTCTGGTCCTGACAACACGGGTCCACATCAAGAAAATGGCTAGCTGGACATTCTAAGGCACAATTCAAAGTGGAGCAC
>NC_057796.1:146288526-146289493 GCF_018294505.1 Triticum aestivum
ATAGTTACTCGTATTCCCGGTTGTGTGATTGAGACATCCAATCAATGGTTTGAGACACTAACAATTGTAAGCTGAATCCTTTGGGCTTCTCCATTTCCGTAGTTTCCTATCATGATTTGTTAGTGCATGGTACATGTTTTGAAATCACCTCATCAACGCATAATATTTTCTGTTTTGCTATTTCTTAGGCATCTAAGAAATAAGGAAAGTGCACTATTTCTAGAATAGCCTCGGCATCCGCATCAAAATTCATGGAATTTTCTATTTTTGGTATAACATTTTTGTTTTCTGTTTTCTGATTTTTGAGTTACTATAAGTAACTTTAACAAAATCAAAAACCGTGTGCAAGTTTAAAAAGTTACAAATAACTGTTAGAAAAAAATGTGTTTTCAACTTTGGAAAGTTAACAGTAACATTCAAAACTTATGTGTAACTTTTTTAATAATTATATGTAACTATATTGACTGACAAATAAATAGTTTTTCTTATTTCTCGGTTAACTGAAAGATAGATAGTAGACCCTAATGTTTTATGTCTTAGGGTAGTGTTGTATCTAAAGGGTACTTCATTTAATAAATTTAGGCTCAAAGCGAGTATGCCAACAATAAATTAATTAACGTGCCTAAGCTGTTGTGTAAGGATAGTATGCTAAGGGCACTCCAATGAGGCCATGGCAATGTCCCATAACTTGTGCCAACTCTGTAAAATCTTACGTGGATGAGAGAGAAATAAGAAAGAAAAGAGAGGTTTTTTCGCCAAAGAAAGAAAAGAGAGGTTGTATGTTAGACAACCAACAATATAACAAATATTTACATTTTCCTTGCTCCTCTCATTGTAGGTGTGGTCTGAATAGAATAAAAAAAATACGACATCAATTTATTGACAAACTTGCATAAAGATAATGTGGTGGACACCACAACCTTTTTTTCGTAATTAATTGGAGTTCCACATCAAGAAAATGGCTAGC
>NC_057796.1:146289696-146299539 GCF_018294505.1 Triticum aestivum
TTACTCATATTCCTGGTTGTATGATTGAGACATCCAATCAATGGTTTGAGACACTTACAATTGTAAGCTGAATCCTTTGGGCCTCTCCATTTGCATAGTTTCCTATCATGATTTGTTAGTGCATGGTACATGTTTTGAAATCACCTCATCAACGCATAATATTTTCTGTTTTACTATTTCTTAGGCATGTAAGAAATAAGGAAAGTGCATTATTTTTAGGAATAGCCTCCGCATCCGCATCAAAATTCATGGAATTTTCTATTTTTGGTATAACATTTTTGTTTTCTGTTTTCTGATTTTTGAGTTACTAGTAACGTTAGCAAAAACAAAAACCATGCACAAGTTAAAAAAGTTACAAATAACTAAGAAAAAATTTGTTTTCAACTTTGGAAAGTTAATAGTAACATTCAAAACTGATGTGTAACTTTTTTAATAATTATGTGTAACTATGTTGACTGACAAATAGAGTTTTTCTTATTTCTCAGTCAACTGAAAGATAGATAGTAGACCCTAATGTTTTATGTCTTAGGGTAGTGTTGTATCTAAAGGGTACTTCATTTAATTAGGCTCAAAGCGACTATGCCAACAATAAATTAATTAACGTGCCTAAGCTGTTTTTTCTTGAAAAATAACCACCTTTATTAATTAGAAATAAGGGTTACATCGTCTATTAGAGGTTGTACAATTTCGACCAAAGGCTCCTCAATCCAACCCCTTGTCTCAGAAAATCTAGCTAATCTGGCAAGTTCATGAGTGTTAGAGTACGTAATGGGCCTAATGGCCTAGACTAACGGTTGATTAGGTTGTAGTTCGAGGATAAGCTGCATGTCCAGGTGGGGTGTAGTGTTAGAGTACGTAATGGGCCTAATGGGCCTGGGCTAGCGGTATAGCCCGTTAGTCTTAGGGTTAATTAGAGATAAGAGTCGCTTGCTTAGGGGTCAAGTAAGCCTTGCTGAGGAGTCAAGTAAACCTCTCTATAAGGGGAGGAGATGTATTAATCTAATCAAGCAAGAATTAAGAAGGAAATCCGTTCCCTCTTGCCCGGCCATGGGCAAAAAGGCCTCCGGCCGGCCCTCTCGCGCCCTCCTTCTAACAACCACATAACAAGAGTCCTCAAGACCCGTCCACCGGGAAATTCCTCCTCAGCCGTGACCCTAGTACGGGCCTCCAGATCCTCACCTGGCGCGGGAAAAGCAAATACTGGCGCAGCGGACTGTGGAACGGTGCAGAAGCCTCGGACAAGAATGGATACATGTGGTCCCAGAACGTCGATGACGGGGAAACCATCTACTCGACGTATAACACGGGCAACAGCTCCTCCCGGAGATCGCACTGGAAGCTGGACTACACAGGCGATTTGATACTCAGTATCTGGAGTGGCCAGTCATGGGTGGTTCTGTTCAAGCGCCCAGATGATGGCTGCCGCCAATACGGCTCGTGTGGTCCGTTTGGCTACTGCAGCATGCCCACCAGGGAGTGCAAGTGCCTTGATGGGTTCAAGCCGGCGGACGGCTTCAGCGCCAACTTCTCCAGAGGATGCGTGAGAAAGGAGGCGCTGACATGTCATGGCTACCATTTCTCGGCCTTGCCTGGGATGAAGGTGCCTGACAAGTTTGTGTATGTGAGGACCAGAAGCTTCGAGGAGTGCACTGCTGAGGCTGTGTTCGGGACAAAGGAATTTTACAGGATTCGTAGAGGTTTTCTTTCCGATGGATATCTTTCCTTCAGAGGCGTTCGGTACACAGGAATAGCCACACCGATTCCTCCGGTAATGTTTCCCATCCTCCATTTTTTACGGGAAGTAGAACATGCGCTCGGAGCTCATTTTTCGCGTAGGCCCGAGGCAAACAGGTGCAGCTCCGTGACTGCAGGTTTTGATGTGCTTGACTGTAAAAGCGGGGTGCACCTGGTTTAGGAGAACCACGCAAGGACACAAAGCAAAAAGGTAGTGGTGCATGTGGTCTGTGTTCACGTGTGGCAATGATTCATCAAGAGACATGCACGGCCGGTTCCCCTTAATTTTTTAATACAACCATTAGTTTATTTTATCTCCTATGCTGGCTTCCTGCGTTTCGAACACCACTGGTCGAACTTAATCCTATTCCTACGCATTTTTCCATTCCTTTGTTTTGCATACCTTCGTTCCAAACAGGGCCCGAGTGTGAGCGTAACTGCTCCTGCACCGCGTATGCTTACGCCAACTTCTACTTCTACTACTTTAGGCAAAAAATGTGCATATGGAAATTTAGCCAAAATTCAGATTAATCCCTCTATAAACATATATAAGACGTTTAGATCACTACTTTAGTGATCTAACATATCTTAGATCACTACTTCAATGATCAAATGCCTTTACACTCTGTTCCTACAGGCGGAAGGAGAGATCATATTCAGTGCAAAAACTGAATGCTTACACTCTGCTTAAAATGAAAAAAAACATCGAGCAATATTCAGTGCAGAAACTGAATACATGCTCATTTGATGAGAAAAAGGGTTTCCCCCCGCTTTATATTATAAAGCATACCACCAAGCATCCAAAGTCACAAAGTCAAGTACAATAAGTTATAGAATCATGCTGGGGGCACAGCAAGACAAGCCCCAAATAAAGCTAAAAGGAGACTCTAATCCGGCTCGGGAGGAGGAGGTGGTGGCGGTGGAGGAGGAGCAAAAGACGTTGCTGAGGCACGAAGACCCGCCATGATGTTGTCGATGGCGCCTCGGTCGCTCCGCTTACTAAGCGATCTCCAGAGCTGCAAGAAGCCACACATTTTGTAGATCACATCAGTCACGTGAGACGGAATCACTCGTTCGATGACTAATTTATTGCGGGTACACCAAAGGGACCAGGCAAGGGTACCTAGCGCGACCCAAATGGGGGCGCGCCTAGACCCGGGGAGCCTAAAGACCTCCCCAAACAAATCTGGGAGGTTGTCATGGCACCATGTGCCCCCAACCACCTCCCGGAAGCAACTCCATAAGAACTGAGCTGCCGGGCACCGGAAGAAGATGTGGTTGCAATCTTCCGGTACCAGACAAATGGGGCAGAGACCATCCCCAGGTCCATGACGCTTACGGACCTCAGTGCCTGAGGGGAGGCGTCCTCTAACCCATTGCCATAAGAATATACGGATCTCAGGGGGAGTTTGATTTCCCAAAGCACCGCGAGCTCCACTGGACTAGGAGGAGGAACAATCGCCTGGTAAAGAGATCTAGTCGAAAATCTACCGCTTGGCTCGAGGTGCCAAGAAAGCGCATCCGGCTCTAGGGAGGGGGAGTGTAGGGCAGCACACTCAAGTAACTCCTCCCATTGCGCGAGTTCAACCGCCCCGAAGGTGCGGCGGAAGGCAATCGCGCCTAGATTCACTAGGGCCGCAGCCACGGGGATCTGTGGGCTTACACAGATAGAGAATAGCGCAAAAAAGCGATCTGCAAAGGGGCAGGAACCCGCCCATCTGTCCAGCCAAAATAGGGTGGCAGCACCGGAGCCTATCTGGATGGAGGTCCCAATGCGCAGGACCGGTAACAGAGGGATCACCGATTGCCAGAATTGGGAACCTCCAGACCTAGATGCAAACGCAAGCGGTTGCCGCGAAGGTACTTCCCACGGATAATCTGAAGCCACAGGCCACCCTCCTCAGTCTGGATCCGCCAAAGCCATTTGGACAGGAGGGCGATATTCATTAAATAACCCCCAAGCCTCCCTGGTCCTTCAGTTTACAGATCTCGGACCACTTGACCATGTGGTACTTCTGTTTATTGTTCTCGCCCGCCCAAAAGAATCGGGAGAGTAGTTTGGTAACTTCATGATGGAGGGATTCGTGTAGACTATAGAATCCCATGATATACATCAATAAGCTAATAAGGGAGGAGTTCATTAAAATCACTCGAGCGGCTTTGGAAAGCCATCTCCCTTGCCAAGGCTCCATTCTAGGTTGGAGCTTGGCGATTATTGGACGGAAGTCCTTCTCCTGGAGCCGTGCGTCACTGAGGGGCATGCCAAGATAGGTCATCGGGAAGGACCCCAAGCGGCAGTTCAAATGGTTAGCAATCCGCTGAGCCTCCCCTTGAGAATATCCCAAGACCATTACCTCGCTCTTGGCAAAGTTTATCTTGAGGCCCGACATTTCCTGGAAGCAGAGGAGGAGGAATTTGAGATTCTGAATATCTTCGTCGGACCCTTCCACCATCATAATGGTGTCATCCGCATATTGGAGGTGGGTCAAACCCCCATGGGACACCAAATGGGGGCAAATCCCCTTGATGTGACCCGCGCGCTTGGCCAAGTCCAGAATCGAGGCGAGCGCATCAACCACAAGGTTGAAGAGAAATGGGGAGATCGGGACTCCCTGTCGGACCCCTTGGCCAGTCAAGAAGTAAGGTCCAACCTCCCCATTAATGTTTACAGCCGTCCAGCCACTCGTAACTAACTGCATCACCCGGGCCACCCAGTGAGGGTCGAAGCCACGCTTCAGCAACACTTTCCGAAGGAAGGACCAATGAACGGTATCATAGGCTTTATGGAAATCGATCTTGAAGAACACCGCACGCAGGTGTTTGCTCTTAACCTCATGGATAATCTCATGGAGGGCAAGGATCCCATCCAAGATATATCTCCCTTTCGTGAAGGCCGACTGGTTCGGATGATGAATCCGGGGAGCAATAAGGGCCGCCCTAGTGGCGTACCCTTTCGCGAGGATCCGAAATATCACATTGAGCACTGTGATAGGGCGGAATTGTCTAATGTCCGCTGCACCCGGTACCTTGGGAATCAAGGAAATAATCCCGTAGTTAAGTCGGGACACGTCTAGGGTTCCCCTAGAAAATTCGCTGAAAAGATCAAGAATGATATTCTTAACCATCGGCCAGAAAGCCTGAAAAAACGGACCGGCAAGCCATCGGGGCCTGGGGCCGAGGTCGGGTTCATAGCTTTGACAAAAGTCTCAACTTCCGCAGCATCGAAGGGGGCAAGCAGGGTTGCATTTTCCTCGGGGGAAATCTGTTGGTCGCGCGACCAGATGTGGTCGGCAAGGGCGACACCATTTTGCGGCCGCCCCTGAAATAGTGACTTGTAAAAGTCGTCAACTAGCAGGCGGATAGCCTGGGGGTCTTGAAACAACTGTCCACCCTCCTAAAGGAGGGGGATGGAACAACGTCGCCTACGGCCATTGGCGATAGCCTGGAAGTAAGCCGTGTTGGCATCCCCAAATAGCACCCAGTTAATGGAGCCGCGTTGGCGCCAAAACTCTTCCTCCTTGGAGTAAATCTCCATGAGGGAATCCTCCAAATTATATCTATGCATCCATTCCTCAGCGGAGATCCCTGCGATATCTGCACGGAGGTCAAGAGCCCGGATCTCCTCGAGGAGGGAGGCCTTCTGAATCCGAAGATCTCTCCCAATGTTCGCCCCTCATTTCGGAGTAGAAACTGAATATATTCAGTGCAGAAACTGAATACATGCTCATTTCGGAGTAGAAACGGAATATATTCAGTGCAGAAACTGAATACTAGTGCTTAAAGTGAATCACCAATCTCAAAGAGAGCTTTCCGAACATCCTCGGACGAATAGGGGGCGAGAAGAGCAGTATTCATCTCATCAGTCACTTTCCTTCGCACAAGAGAAAGAACCTCCGGGCTCGGTTGGGTAACTTCAGATGAAAATAAGTTTGAAAAATACCCCTTGATGTGATCCTTTAATTCTGTATCTTGCAACCAAACACCTGTGTCATCCAGAAGCTTTTTTATCTGGTTTCTTTTCTTTCTGGCACTAGCCGCATTGTGGAAGAAGGAGGTGTTACGGTCCCCATGCAATAGCCAATTGGCTCGACCGCGTTGTAACCAGTAAATCTCCTCTTGTTCTAGAATAGTATGCTAAGGGCACTCCAATGAGGCCATGGCAACGTCCCATAACTTGTGCCAACTCTGCAAAATCTTACGTGGATGAGAGAGAAATAAGAAAGAAAAGAGAGGTTGTATGTTGGACAACCAGCAATAACAACAAGTACAATTATATTTTTCTTGCTCCTTCTCTCATTGTGGGTGTTGTCTTAATAGAATAAAAAATACAGCAACAATTTATGGCAAACTTGCAAAAAGATAATATGGACACCACAACCTTTTTTTTCTGTAATTAATGGAGTTTCACATCAAGAAAATGGCTAGCTCAACAACCAACCACCTGCTATACCCATGTAAGTATGTAATCTCCATGGTTCAGTTTTTTTTAATATAAAGGCAGTGAGAGTTTTCTCTCACTGTCATTCAAGGTTCAATAAAAATGCAGAGTTGGAGCACTTGGAAGGGCCTTAGAATGCTGGGTTACTTATCTTATAGGGATGATACAACAGTGCCACTTTGGATTTGCTCGTTCCTTTCTGCTATAAACAATTTGGCAAAACCTGAAGCAGAATTAGAGCAAAAGAAATTATGTCTGATGAGCATACACTTGGATTACAAAAGAACTAGAATGTGTACAATATCAGATGAACGATGTAATTCTATCCAAGATCAATCTTTGCTGAATTCGACGAAAGTCGCAGTGTATGCAATTACAACCTCCTTTTTGAGGGTCTTACGCATTAGGAATCTTTGAGATTCCCTAAAGACTTGCCACTAGTGTTGAGATCGTAGAAATGAGGGGATCGCACTAGACCACCAGCACCACCATCGGCGAAAGTTACCACGCACATGGGTTGTCGACAAACCACGTGTAGACTTTAGGGAAACCGGGAATAATCAAGACTTCTTCCCCTCACAGTCATGGAAATACTGCAGGCACACAACCATTAATTAATCAGTAGAGGTACATTTTTTGGATCACCACATGGTCATTCTGTAGCTTGCTAGCGACTTGATCCAGTGCATGTGCTCTGTAGCTCAGATCGGCATCAGCTGCAGAGGTGTGCTCGTCTTATACATGACAGCATCTCGTTGACGCCAGGAAGCCACACTCCGGCAGCTGCAGCGAATTTACACTGCAGGTCGAGGCTAGCTGAGATCCATGGCGTCGAGCAGGGCGATCTTGGCCATGGGCCTCCTTGCCGCCGTGCTGTCCCCCGCCTTGTCAACGCGGTCGTTTATCTCCATGCCAGCCGACGTGAGTAGTCCTGTGACCCTGGCCAACGGCCTCTCCTACGGCTACCACGCCAACTCCTGCCCACAGCTGCAAGACATCGTGTGGCCGATCGTGGAGAGCGCGGTCCTGGGTGAGGTGGCCATCGCCGCCGGCCTCCTCCGTATCTTCTTCCACGATTGCTTTCCTCAGGTAGGGGGAGACTCTTGATTCCACTTTGAACTGCTCGTTATTTGTGTGTTTCTGCTTCAGCCTAACCGGCGGCACTTCAGGGCTGCGACGCGTCCGTCCTTCTGACGGGACCCAACAGCGAGCGGGACCTGCCGCCGAACCAGACGCTGCAGCCGCGTGCGATGCAGCTCATCGAGGACGTCCGCGTCAAGGTACACGCCGCCTGCGGCGCCACCGTCTCCTGCGCCGACATCATCGCCCTCGCCACCCGCGACGCCGTCTTCGTGGTACGTGCACACGTCGGTCGATGCTGTTTGTACTGTACAACAGAAACTTCTCCCTACCTCACTCGCGAAAGAACCTATGCAGGCCGGGGAAAGCGAAATGTTCTACTTCTACGACCTGCCGCTCGGCCGGTTTGACAGCCTCGAGCCGGCTAATAGCAGCGCCGTCTTCGACCTCCCGCAGTCCACCGCCGACGCCAACACGCTCATCAACGCCTTCAAGAGCCGCAACCTCGAGCCGATCGACCTCGTCGCGCTCTCTGGCGCGCACACCGTCGGGAAGGCGCAGTGCAGCTCCTTCAACAACCGCTTCTCCGAGGACGCCGACTTCGCCCGGAGGCTCGCCGCCAACTGCTCCAGCGACCCGAACCGGCTGCAGGACCTCGACGTGGAAACCCCCATCGTGTTGGACAACCAGTACTTCAAAAACCTGATGGAGGGAAAGGGGGTGTTCACCTCCGACCAAGTGCTCATCAGCGACGGGCGCACCGACTGGGCGGTCAAAGGCCTCGCCGAGAACAAATATTGGTTCTACAGCCAGTTCCGTGACTCCTTGGTGAAGCTGAGTCAGTACCAACCCGGAGGAAACGTGGGCGAGATCCGCCGCAACAGCTGCTTCGCGCCCAACGGACGGAGCATTCCCGCCACCGCCGGTGACGAGGGGTTCGCAGCCTCTGCTTGAGTTCACCGCTCACTACGGGATCCTCGTTTAGTTTGCTTGTAGTAAGAGTATAAGCTAGTGTGTACTCTGCTTCGTTCAATCCTCTTTCATGATGGCTCAGAACACGTTTGAAACAGTTGCACGGGGTTTGTTCACTCGGGTTTTGTTTTTGGCTGGCGGGCCATCGAGAGATTACGTGGATGAGGTATGTAATCTTATTTCCGACCGAGATATCCTATTTTGATATAAACGTTGGGTTTGTCCATGTCACATCTAGATGTGAGATAATATCTCACATCTAACATGATGTCACATTTTGTTTGTGGCTTTTTCATTGATAACTTTTTACAGCTGGTTCGTTTTTTTCTTTTTATGGTTGTCCAGCCAAGTTTCTCCGTTGGTGCTAACCAAGCTGAGTGCGTCTCAAGACTGGGCCGGTATACACAGCTAGGCATCGAAGCTTGTTTCTTTTTTTTTTATCAGGCACCGAAGCTTGTTGGTTTGTAGCACACAGGAAAAAAAATCCTACGTGTGTTGTTTCGTCTTAGAAAAGGACAAGGAAAAATTGCAAGACAAAAGCCACAGTTAAGAAGGAATCGAACTACTAAGCTCCAACTACTTAAAGCGTGTCTTCTAGCCACTAGAACAAATGGATGTTTGTGACAATTAATCAGCGTGGATATTTAGGAACTCACTACATTGTCAACTTTGAAACTTTTTTGAACATTTATTAAAAAAATGAACAAATTTATAGATGCAGAATATTTAATAAAAATGTGAACAATATTTGTAGTTGCAAACATTTTTGAGAACACAAACAATTTTTTAAAACATGAACAATTTAAAAATCTCAAAAAGTTTTTAAAATGCAATTAATTTTTTTAAAAATTGAATATTTTCTGAAACACCAACACTTTCCCAAAAACACGGACAATTTTTTTTAATTGTTATGTCACATCTAAGTATGACATCATCCAACGTATAGTCTCTTGTTTGTTTGTCCAAAAAAATCACAATAGAGGATGAGTGTGCCTGGGCCGGTCCCTCCGCACACGGACAATTGTGAGTCGATGGTTGACTTGTAATTGGGGCCCCTACAAAATATATGCCCCCTAGTTGCGAGTCGAAGGTTGACTTGCAATTGGGCCCTAAAAAATACAAGCCTCGAGTTGCAAGTCGGGGGTGGACTTGCAACTAGGGTGAAAACAAAACAACACCCCCGAGTTGCGAGTCGAGGGTGGACTTTTAACTTGAGTGAATACAAACTACATCCCCCAAAGTTGCGAGTTGAGGGTGGACTTGCAACTAGGGCAACTACTAAACTACATCCCCAAGTTGCGAGCACATGGTTAACTTGCAACTGGGCCGAATACTTAAACTATATCCCTCGAGTTGCAAGTCGGGGGTGGACTTGCAACTGGGCCGACAAAAAACCCTAGTCGCGGGTCGAGGGTCAAATTGCAACTACCATGAAACAAGAAAAAAAACACCACCTAAGTTGCGAGTCGAGGGTGGCTTGCAACTAGGGCAACTACAAAAACTACATCTCGAGTTGCGAGCACATGGTTGACTTGCAACAGGGGCGATTACAAACTACATCCTCTCGACTTGCGAGTCGATTGTGGACTTGCAACTGGAGTGAATAGAAAATACATCCC
>NC_057796.1:146300222-146301128 GCF_018294505.1 Triticum aestivum
ACTAGGTCAACTACAAAATGACATCCCGAATTGCGAGTACATGGTTGACTTGCAACTTGGGCGATTACAAAAACTACATGGCTCGAGTTGCAAGTCGGGGGAGGACTTGCAACTGGGGGTGAAAACAAAACAACACCCCCCGAGTTGCGAGTCGAGGATGGACTTGCAACTAGGGCAACTACAAAAATGCAACCCCGAGTTGCGAGTACATGGTTAACTTGCAACTGAGGCTATTGCAAAAACTACATCCCTCGAGTTGCAAGTCAGGGTGGACTTGCAACTGGGTTGACAGAAAACTCTAGTTGCAGGTCGAGGGTCAAATTTCAACTACCATAAAACAAGAAAAAAAACCAAGTTGCGAGTTGAGGGTGCACTTGCAACTAGGGAAACTACAAAACTAGATCCCGGAGTTGCGAGCACATGGTTGACTTGCAACTGGGCCGATTACAAACTACATTCCCTCGAGTTGCGAGTCGATTGTGGACTTGCAACTGGGCAGACAGAAACCCCTAGTTGCAGGCCGAGGGTCTAATTGAAATTAGCATGAGAAAGAAACACCCCCCGAGTTGCGAGTCGAGGGCGGACTTGCAACTAGCGCAACTATGAAACTAAATCCCTGAGTTGCGAGTACATGGTTGACTGGCAACTGCGGCGACTACAAAAACTACATGTCTTGAGTTGCAAGTAGGGGTGGACCTCCAACTAGGGTAAAAAAATAACACACCTCGAGTTGCGAGTCAAGGGTGGACTTCCAACTGGGCCGACAGAAAAACCCTAGTTGTGGCTCGAGGGTCAAAATTGCAACTACCATGAAACAAGAAAAAAAAATGCCCCCCTGAGTTGCGAGTCGAGGGTGGACTTGCAACTAGGGCAAACAAAAACTACACCCCGGAGCTGTGAGCACAT
>NC_057796.1:146301758-146306247 GCF_018294505.1 Triticum aestivum
ACTTGCAACTAGGGAAACTACAAAACTACATCCCTGAGTTGCGAGTATATGGTTGGCTTGCAACTGGGGCGATCACAAAAATTACATGCCTCGAGCTGCAAGTTGGGGGTGGACTTACAACTGGGGTCAAAACAAAACAACACACCCGAGTTCGGAGTTGAGAGTGGACTTGCAACTGGGAGGAAAGAGGCCGGGACCCAGTTGCGAGTCGAGGTTGGACTTGCAGCTAAGGCAAAAAGATGTCTAGGCCTAGTTACAAGTCAAGGGTGAGATCACAATTGGGACCAAAAAAGGTTGGGTCTCAGTTGCGAGTCGATGCTGGACTTGTAACTGGGACAAAAAGGTGTGGCCCAGTTGCGCATCAAGGGTCGACTTGCAAAATGGGACAAAAATAGATTGGCCCTGGTTGCAAGTCAAGAATGGACTTGCAACTAGGACAAAAAGAAGTGGCCCTTCAATTGTATGTTGGGGTGGAGTTAGACCTCGAAAAAATTAAATGGTTGGCCTCCCTGTTGCGTGCCAATAGTGGACATGCAAAATGGGGAAAAAAATGAGGTCGGGGCCTATTTCGTACCATGGGTGGACTTGCAAAATGGTACAAGAAAAAAGGCCCCCAATGTGACAAAAATGGATCGGTCCAGTTGCGTAACGAAGGTGGTAAAAAAAATGCATTTTAGTGTTGGAGTTCCAAGTAGAAGACCAAATTGGTGGCGCCCATTTTGAGTTCAAGATGGACTTAAAACTAGGACAAAAAAATTGATCGGACCTAATTGTGTATCAACCGCAGGGTAAAGCCTATCTTTTTTACAAAGCATGTATCATCGGCATCGAACTTAAAAGAAAATAGAAATAGGCAATGACAACTGACATAACATGTTTCTTACACTTCTACAACACAGAACAGATAAAATAAGGCCACAAGAGTGCAAGAAAAAAAAAGTCCAACAAAAAAACAGACATGCACCACGAACAGGTCAACAGGTGGAGAAAATAGAACATACGACGCATGAATACATTAGCCGATGATGCGAGATCAAGAATTTGCGTTAAAAGACGACAACTTAGATGAGACATTGCTAAATCTCATCTTTATGAAGTTTAGAAGGAATGGGGGGATAGTGTCAAAATGATCCGGAAAGATGACGACGACGATAGAGCATATTTTAATTTTATTGTCTCTTCAAATTCTATGTCACCGACTAAAAACAACACAAGAAACGGATTGCTAGTGGGCTGTGATAATGGGCCGACAAAAGCGGGGCTAAATAGGCCTAGACCAACAAATAGGATACGCAAAAAACAAACAACAACAAGCAAGACGAAAAAGAGGGCTTGCATAAAAATTATGAAAACTAAATCAAGCGATGAAAATTTAGATGAGACATCATTTAAGAAATAGTTGGAAATTTAAAATATGCTTATAAAATTTTAAAAATCATGGATTTTAAATGATAAAAAAATAAAAAGAAATTTAAAACCCAAAAGAAAAATTGGGAAAGAACAAAAGAACAAAAAAAAAGAGTCGTGTTCCAAAAGACCGAACAAAAAATACGAGTTGGCACCCTAGCGTTCTGTAACTCACGAAACTACATAAAAAAACACGGACCTACCAGTACCTTGTCTTGCCTTTCTCCACTCTAAATCACATTGCTTCAAAAAATTATACAGACAACAAATACGCGGACAATCCAGTCCAAACAATACGTAAAAAGGAGTCCACAATCGAGACAAACAACGGCTGCCAGCCTGAGTCCGCGAATTAAAAAGGAACAACAACGGCCACGACCCACCTCCACTTGCATGGCCGGGACACAGGCCGCTGTGGCAGACAACGCAAAGGGAACGGGTGCGCCAGGCGAGACAATCATGTTTGCACGAAAATTAAAGAAAAAGAATATCAACGGTTCTGGACTTAGATGTGAGATAGATGTGAAATAGCAAACCTGATAAACGTTTGGGTCTGTCTAAAACACATTTAGATGTGACTATGTCACATCTAAGATGACGTCATTTATAGCCCTCCCGATCGCCCCTGCCGTTCTGTCGTTCGATTGTTTGTCAACTCAGGCGTTCCCCCTGTCGTTTCTCGTCCTTTTTTATTGGACGCTTCAGGGCTGGGCTGTCTCCCTCCTCCACCACCCACCCACACTTGCAAGTTTCATGGGCCCAGGCCTTGTGTTTGTGGGCTTAATTTATTTGTTTGTTCTAAAAAAGAAGCTTCATACCAGATGCAGGCCTTGTTCGACTCCAGGTCTGGGCATTTTTTGTCTAAAAAAAGGCTGGCCACTTTGCTTGTAAAGCAAGCTGATAGAAAAAGGATGGCAAAAAAAGTGGGGCGTTAAGGTGAAGCTGAAGTAGTAAGCTGGCACTGTTTGTTATACCCCAAGCTGACTGAGAAAAAAGAAGAAGCATGCATGGTCTTCCTGAGGATGTGGGACAAGCAATATAAAACAGCAAAGCACAGGGACAAAAAAAAAACTCCCTGGGAGTAGTTTATAATGTGCATGAATGAACAAATTCAGTCTGTGCAACAAGCACACTTTTAAATTCAGAAAAAATGAATGAAGTCTGTGTCTCCCCTGCTCAAAAGCTTCACCATAAAAAGCCCCTCCTAGGGAAAAACACCTAAAATCACCTCCTCCTGCCACCTAACCACGCTCTAAAAGAAGTTCACAAATGCTATGGTACTCTGAATCTAACAAATTCAGTCTTACTGTACAAATTTCTCTAATACATACAGTCTGTATCAATAAAAATTCCTGGCTCAATGAATCAAAATCCTCAACCCCCTGCTGCCCAACCCCCTAGTCCCCAACGTGACCTACACAAAAATTTCACCAGCGAGCCGACACATTCTATAGTTCGATTCGTGGTGCTGAGTTGAACAGAGGGGAACCAAAGTGGAACTCCGCATACAAACGAGAAAAAATGACATAGCGTGAGCTTGACTTGGTCTTACTCGCTTGTGTGCCGCGAGGCCCGCGTCATCGGCGCAGAGATCGGGGGCCCTGCCGATGGCGGAGGACGCGTCGCCCGCGCGGAGCTCCTGTACGGTGCAGACGGCGTGGGGCTTGTCGGGCGCACGAAGCTCCTGTACGCTGGGGATGACGGGTAGCTTGTCGGGCGCGTGAAGCTCCTGTACTGTGGGGATGGTAGGTGGCTCGTCGGCGGCGACATCGCAGGCCATCGTCTTTGATGTACTCGCCCCCGTCTCTGCCCAGCTCTCCCTCCCACCGATTCAAACAGTGGCAGCCAAAGACACAAGCAGAGCCGCACAACCTGAACCTGGTGTTATCCGTTGCAAGCTTTGGACATTTTGCAGAAAACCCCTTCAAAAAAATAGACAATATGGTTGAGTTCAAAAAACTGGCCTGTATGCTCCTACAAAAATAGAGTTAGGTTGTTTGTGTAAAAAATAATGATTGTACAATATTGACCACAGCAAACAATAGGGGTTAGGAAAAAATATTTTTTTTAAAAATTGCAGTTATATTAAAAACAAAGTAGAAATCCTTTTTTCTATTATGGATTTCATGAAAAAGTACCTTGTAAACTTTTGTTCCATCAAGAAAATTCTATCAAAAAATGGAATAGTAGCAAAATGCAAGCCGAGCAACGACTTGCAACTGGTTGAATCGGGCTCCTCAAAAAACACACACAAACACCGGCACCTCTTCAATTGCGAGTTCGATGGTTGACTTGCAAAAAAATAGGGGGTTGTACAAAAGCAAAGTTTTCCCTCCCCCCTAAGTTGTGAGTCGATGCTCGGCTAGCAACTGTGGCTTGTACAAACAAACTCCTCCCGCCTAGTTGACATGCAACTGGGCGCTCGACAAAACACACACACCCCTAGTTGTGAGTCGGTTATCAACATGCAACTGTGGACCCTCGATAAAAACACACTCCCCTCCTAGTTACGAGTCGATGGTCGAGATGCAACTGGGGACCCTCAACAAAACACAAACACCCCTTAATTGCGAGCCGATGATTGGCTTGCAACTAGGTGCCACAACAAAAGCAGATACAACCCTAATTGCGAGTTGATGGTTGAGATGCAACTGGGGACCCTCAACAAAACACAAACACCCCTTAGTTGCAAGCCGATGGTCGGCTTGCAACTGCGGACCCTCGACAAAACACAAACATCCCTTAGATGACCCTCGATGGTGGACATGTAACTAGGGACCCTCGAGAAACGCACACACACCCCTAGTTGCGAGTCGATGGTGGACATGCAACTAGGGACCCTCGAAAAATGCACACACATCCCTAGTTGTGAGTCGATGGTAGACATGCAATTAGGGACCCTCGACAAACACACACCCCCTAGTTGCGAGTCGGTTATCGACATGCAACTGGGGACCCTAGACAAACACACACACCCTAGTTGCGAGTCGATGGTTGACATGCATCTAGGGATCCTACACACACACACACACACACACATCCTTAGTTGTGAGTCGATGGTCAGCTTGCAACTGGGGGCCAC
>NC_057796.1:146307050-146307730 GCF_018294505.1 Triticum aestivum
CGATGGGCGGCTTGCAACTGGGGGCCACGACAAAACACACACGCACACACTCACACACACACACACCCTAGTTGCGCATTGGTTATTCGAGATGCATCTAGGGACCCTCGACAAACACACATACAAACATATCCTTAGTTGCGAGTCGATGGACGACTTGCAACTGGGGTCCACGACAAAACACACACACACGCACCCCCCTAGTTGCCAGTCGATGGTCAACTTGCAACTAGGGGTCCTCAACGAATAGACCCCTAGTTGCGAGTCGATGGTTGACATGCAACTGGGGATCCTTGACAAAAAGATGCACACCCACCCCCTAGTTGCGAGTCGGTTATCGACATGCAAATGGACACCCTCGACAAAACAAACGCACACACACCCCCTAGTTGCGAGTCGATGGTCAACTTGCAACTTTGGGTCCTCAACAAACACACAGACCCCCTAGTTGCGAGTCGGGGTATCGACATGCAACTGGGGACCCTCGACACACACACACATCCTTAGTTGTGACTCGATGGACAACTTGCAACTTGGGGCGACGACAAAACACGCACACGCACCAACCCTAGTTGCGAGTCGATGGTTGACATGCAACTGGGGGCCACGACAACAAACACACACACTAGTTGCGCCTTGGTTATTCGAGATGCATCTGGGGACCCTCGACAAACACACAT
>NC_057796.1:146308528-146321806 GCF_018294505.1 Triticum aestivum
GACATGCAAATGGGCACCCTCGACAAAACACACACACACTAGTTGCGCGTTGGTTATTCGTGATGCATCTGGGGATCCGCGACAAACACACATATACACATATCGTTAGTTGCACGTCGATGGGCGGCTTGCAACTGGGGGCCATGACAAAAACACACACACATGCACCCCCCTAGTTGCGAGTCGATGTTTAACTTGCAACTAGGGGTCCTTCGACAAACACACCCCCTAGTTGCGAGTCGATGGTTGACATGCAACTGGGAACCCTTGACAAAAAGACACTCACACCTCCCTGGTTGCGAGTCGGTTATCGACTCGCAACTGGGCACCTTTCGACACACACACACACACACATCCCTAGTTGCGAGTTGCTTATCGAGATGCATCTGGGGACCCTCGACAAACAAACAACTGCTTAGTAGCACCAGAAATGAATCATAATGATGAAGAGACAAGACACTCACTACGTCATCATTGACCGCCATCACTTCTTTGCTTGAACAAAGATCGATCCCAGTAACTAGCAGAGGACAAAGCAAAATGGGCGGGCGTGCGCCAGTTGGGTGTCAAGGTGTGGACATGCAATCTGGACAAAAACATGGGTGAGACCCAGTTGCAAAATCGAGGGTGGACTTGCAACTATGAAAAAAAGGCCCAGTTGCATATCATGTGAGAAGTTGCAACTTCGACGAAAAGGCTCGCCCCCACTTGCATATCGAAAGTTGACTTGCAGCCAGGACAAAAAGAGTCAGGCCCTGGTTGCGTATTCGAGGGTGGACTTGCAACTAAAACAAAAAATGGGCCTAGTTGCATGTCAGGGGTGTATTTGCAACTGGGACAAAAGGGTCACCCATCCCTAGTTACGTGTCGAGGGTGGACTTGCAATTAGACACGAAATAGGTCAGCCCTAGTTGCGTATCAGTGGTGAATTTGTGCCGCGATAATGGGCTGATAAAAGTGAAACCAAATAGGACAACAAAAAGGATTCACGACAAACAAACAACGACCAACAAGGTGGAGGATCGACCGCTTGAAAATTATAGAAACTATCGAACGGTGGCAAACTTAGATGAGACATCGTTCCGTATAAAAACATTTCATGAATTTAGAAGGTGTTCACAAACTTTAAAAAACAATCCCAAATTTATAAAAAGAATTATTCATGGAAAATTTATTAATTTTTTTGATAAAAATTAAAAAATACAGAATGAAAATGAAAAAGGAAGAAATAAAATGAAAAAGGATATAAAAAGAAAAAGACGGAAGGAAACCGGATAGGAATAATAGAGAAAATAATGAAAAACTTAAAATAAGATGAAAGAATGTAGTAATAGTTTTTACAAAGAAACAGACATTCAAAAAATAAACAGAAAACACAAAAACGCTCAAACAAAAAAAAGGAAAAAATAGACGCTCACAAGTCCATCGTTCCCGCCACATCCTCAGCATGACGTCCACCAGCCCATAAAAGACACAACGAAAACAAACAAACGGGCCGTGCCCCCTCATGCAGCAATGACATATTGGGCCGACAAAAAATAAAATGGAAACGCGGGCAAACAGAACGAGAGATATGGGAGAACGACAGAAAACACAGCGCCAGATCGGGGGTTTGCACGAAGTTTACAGCGTGTAGATCCAATGGTTAAGAACTTAGATGAGACATCCTTAAAAAAATCTAGATGTGAGTTAGTCATTCTGTAAACGTTTTGATACTTGATGACCTGAATGGATGTGCTTTATGATTAATAAAATGGTTGTGTGCATTGTATGAGGGAAATAAATCTTATACGACCGGGTCTCACCTACGGATGGTACGACCCTATGGATTGAACGACACGTGGATTATTGAATCTCAAAGCAATCAACTGAATCCCATCTTTCCCATCGGGCCATCACTAGTTCCTGCGCTGCAGCTGCTCGCCGTACCGGCTTGTACTCGTCCCCCGCGTGAGTCACCTCCGGTAGGCTGTCCATGGCACCGTGAAGCTCGCCGGCGACCTCGAGGAGTTGATGTTGGCCTGACTGTTTAATCCATGGAGAAAAGCTCAGCGGTGGCGGTTCCTTTCCTTGGCCCTGCGGCTCTTTTCTTGGCACTTCGCTCGCCGGCGGCGTAAGCTGCGGTGGCGACATGGCTGGCCCTGCGGCTGAACAAGACATGCCCTTCATGGCGAATCTCACGCCCTCGCCATCTTACGCATCGCCTGGTCCGGCGACGAGTGCTGCCATTGCTTGGACGATGTCTGCTGCGACTGCGCTGGCCGCTTCACGGTGCTCTGCCTGTCCGTGGTGAACGTGCTCGCCGGTGGCGTCTCCCTCACCGGGATAAGTATGTACTAGTAGATGAGTAGATCGCTAAAAGGATTTCCTTATATTGTAGGGTCTTCTTGTAAATTGGCATGCCACACGTCATTACATAGACGGGGTCGTTCAAGCCGCAGCGAACGACCCGGTCGTATAGGATTTTTTCTATTGTATGATGCAGTGGCTGGGGTTATTTTTTTTAAATGCTTTGTAAAAATTTCTTGGCATTCTGGAGGATCCTCTCTGTAAAAGTATGAGAGGGCGATTATTTAAAGAGGAATCAGACGGCATAACACCATCGAGTTACAAGAGATTACAACACCTTAATCGTAATCGATGAGATAACAGAAAACAGTTAGTATTTATCTTGTCACATCCCTAGTTTTGGTATGCATTAGACTAGCCTTTCATGTGTTCATCGTATTTAAATTTGTTTAAAACTTGAAATGGGGATTAATACAACAAAACCCTTGTTGCAAAATGTCTTCTTCTCTGATTTTCTGCAACAAGACTTTTATTACAAAACCTACTCTCTCTAATTACTTGCAACAAGACCCATGTTGCAAAACCACTTCTCTAATTTTCTGCAATAAGATCTTTGTTGCAAAAATTGCAACAACATTTCCCGCCACAGCGTCTAATTTTCTGGAACAAGACGCTTGTTGCAAAAATTGTAACAACATATCTGGCCGCGCCGTGCACTTGCATAGTCGTTATTCGCTATCACCGTTCCGCAACAACGCCGTTGTTGCAGAAAACATGTATAGGAAGTGTTGTTGCAAACAGCGACTCAGGGCCGAGCACGTAGTGGACTTAGACGTACGTGCGCGATGATGTGGTTGCAGCCAGTGTTGGTGGTGACAGGAGGGCGGCGAAGTTCATGGTGCTCCACGACGGACACGGCGGATCTCGCCGGATACGTCGATCTGGTCGGCAAGGTGGCGCTTGGCGACGGAGATCCGACATGGATGCACATGATGACAACGTACATGCGGCGGCGCTCTGCTTGGCCGCTGTTGCCCTTCACAGTCCTGCGATGCGGGATCTAGCTCTATTCGGTTTGTAACAAGAGGCTAGTTGCAACCGTCATTTCAGAAACAAAGCACCAGTTGCAGAACATGAAGACGAAAGGCCGCTCTCTCCATCGTCTGATCAACAGTGCATCCAACGGACAGGGAGGCGGCGAATGCTCACACAGGATCAGTCGGCTAAAGGTAAATGTTTCCCATTAAATAAACCCTAGCACCGCATTAATAAACTAGGTTCAACTAAATAATTTTCAATGAACCCAAAATGTCCCTAAAAATGTTCATGATTTATGGCACAAGGTGAAAACCTAAACCAAAAATGATGCATATTTTTCAAGACATAAATGGGCTTTGAATTAGTCCAGTAAGTATTTGAGTTGGAGCTATAAATTACAATAAAATATTTAATAGCTCTGATAATTCTGAAATTTATGTAGGGCTCTGGAATAACTCACTAAGCATCCACAATAATTTATATATTACAAAATGGTTGGTTTTAAAACTAAATCAAAACAGACTGCAAAATTAGAAAAACATAATATTAAAGAAAAAGGAAGAAAACTTACCTGGCCTAGCACTGTGCGGCCCACTGGCCCATAGTGCCAGGAGGACATGAGTGTGTGGCCGCGGCGCGCTGGCACTCGCCTGACCGCCTCCTACTTGCTGCCGACCTCCTAGAGCTGGCTAAGGATGCCAAACACGTCCTCAAGCCCAACCCTCTCACTCTCCCCTTGTTCCCCGCCTCTCGCCCACTCTCCACGCCATGGCCGGAACCACCGAGGCCACCCCACCGCCTTCCCCTTGACCTCTCGCCATGTCTAGAAGAACCGTATCTCCGTCTGTCGGGGATACGATCCTGACAATGAGTACTAGGGGTAAGAAAGAGGGGCAGAGCCTAGCTACGGTGTATGCTACGGCGCATGTGTAACACTAGTTCAGGCCCTGATGTCTACTACGCAACTTTATTCTTGTAGACACGTGTTGGGCCTCCAAGCGGAGAGTTTTGTAGGACAGTAGCAATTTTCCCTCAAGTGGATGACCTAAGGTTTATCAATCCATGAGAGGTGTAGGATGAAGATGGTCTCTCTCAAACGACCGTGCAACCAAATACAAGAAATCTCTTGTGTCCCCAACACACCCAATACAATGACAAATTGTATAGGTGCACTAGTTCGGCGAAGAGATGGTGATAAAAGTGTAATATGGATGGTAGAAATATATTTTTATAATCTGAATAAATAAAAACAGCAAGGTAGCAAATAGTAAACGGGCACACAAACGGTATTGCAATGCTTGAAAATGAGGCCTAGGGTCCGTACTTTCGCTAGTGCAACCTCTCAACAATGCTAATATAATTGGATCATATAATCATCCCTCATAGTGCGATGAAGAATCACTCCAAAGTTCCTATCTAGCGGAGAACATAAGAATAAATTGTTTGTAGGGTACGAAACCACCTCAAAGCTATTCTTCCGTTCAATCTATTCAAGAGTTCGTACTAAAATAACACAAAGCTATTTTTTCCGTTCGATCTATCCAAGTTCGTACTAAAATAACACCAAAGCAAATTCATATTCATAATACTCAATCCAACACAAAGAACTTCAAATGGTTCCCCAAGATTTCTATCAGAGAAACAAAGACAAGAACGTGCATAAACCCCTATGCATAGATTACCCCAATGTCACCTCAGGAATCTGCGAGTTGAGTGCCAAAACATATATCAAGTGAATCAATACGATACCCCATTGTTACCATGAGTATTCAATTGCAAGACATATATCAAGTGTTCTCAAATCCATAAAAGTATTCAATCCGATAACAACGAAATCTCAAAGGGAAAAACTCAATTCATCACAACAAGATAGAGAGGGTTGAACACCATATGATCTGACTATATTAACAAAGCTCGCGATACATCAAGATCGTGACATCTCAAGAACACGAGAGAGAGAGAGAGAGAGAGAGAGAGAGAGAGATTAACACATAGTTACTGGTACAAACCCTCAGCCCCGAGGGTGGACTACTCCCTTCTAATCATGGTGGCCGCCGGGATGATGAAGATGGCCACCGGTGACGATTCCCCCCTTCGGCAGGGTGCTGGAAAGGGTCTAGATTTGTTTTCGGTGGCTACAGAGCCTTGCAGCGGCGGAACTTCTGGCCTATGTTAACCCGCAGGGTTTTTGGAATTTTTGAGAATTTATAGGGTAAAGAGGGGGTGCAGGAGGCCACCGAGGTGGGCACAACCCACCAGGGCGCGCCTGGGGGGCCCAAGCGCGCCCTGGTGGGTTGTGCCCCCCTCAGGGCACCCCCAGGTGCTGCTCTGGCCCATCCTGGATGTTCTGGTCCATACAAAATCTCCAAAAAGTTTCGCGGTGTTTGGACTCCATTTGATATCGATTTCCTGCGATGTAAAAAACAAGCAAAAAAACAACAACTGGCACTGGGCACTTGTTCAATAGGTTAGTCCCAAAAAATGATATAAAGTTGCTATAAAATGATTGTAAAACATCCAAGAATGATAATATAACAGCATGAATACTTCATAAATTATAGATACGTTGGAGACGTAACAGCATCCCCAAGCTTAATTCCTACTCGTCCTCGAGTAGGTAAATGATAAAAGAAATAATTTATGAAGTGCGAATGCTAGCAAAGTGCACAAGTTTGATCAATGATAATTTCAATCACTTTTCCTAGCATCATAACATCAATTTTTTTCTTATAAAACTTCTCATGTTATAGTAGCAACCAATTCAGATGTTAAGGTTCAAAGAATGAACTCTCTTGAAACTCAACAACCTATGTCTCAGTCACCAAGCAATTGTAATTCAACTTATTCAACAGAGTTTAAGTAAGAGCTCCACATACTCAACCATCATATAGTCTTCTATGATTGCTAACACTCACCGCATACACATGAGCAAAACGTTTCAACCGGACACATAAAAAGATAGGGCCTTATTGTTTTGCCTCCCAACGTATTCACCTCAAGGGTGATGTCAATAATAATTACTCATGCTACCCATATCCAACTAGATATATGTGCCTAGATCTTTCCTCACCACATGATGCTTGCCAAAAGAGAAAAATAAAAAAGGAAAACTTTGACTCTTCGCATAAAAGTAAATACAGAAAAGTAAAAGATAGGCCCTTCGCAGAGGGAAGCAGAGGTTGCCATGCGCTTATTTCTTTGTATGCTCAACCCCTTAGTGCAAAAGAACGTCACGTTATATTGCCCCTTATGATAGCAACCTTTATTATGCAGTCTGTCGCTTTTATTCTTTGCCATCACAAGTTCGCACAACGCTCAGTTTTCTCTTACACTCAATGATCTAACACTTTTAGAAGCAATTTTTATTGCCTTATTGCACCGATGACAACTTACTTGAAGGATCTTATTCAATCCTTAGGTAGGTATGGTGGACTCTTGAAAATAAGATTTGGGGTTTAAGGGTTTTTGGATGCACAAGTATTATCTCTACTTGGTGCGGAATTTTTGGCTAGCAAAGATGGGGGGAAAGCACCACATGTTGAAGGATCTATGACAATATAACTTCTATGTGAATATGAACAAACATAAACTATTACATTGTCTTCCTTGTCCAACGTCAACAATTTTGGCATATAATATTTTGATGGGTGTCGGTGTCAAAACCGGCGGATCTCGGGTAGGGGGTCCCGAACTGTGCGTCTAAGGCGGATGGTAACAGGAGGTGGGGGACACGATGTTTACCCAGGTTTGGGCCCTCTCAATGGAGGTAATACCCTACTTCCTGCTTGATTGATCTTGATGATATGAGTATTACAAGAGTTGATCTACCACGAGATCGTAGAGGCTAAACCCTAGAAGCTAGCCTATGGTATAATTGTTGTTGTCCTACGGACTAAACCCTTCGGTTTATATAGACACCGGAGGGGGCTAGGGTTACACAGAGTCGGTTACAAGGGAGGAGATCTACATATCCGTATTGCCAAGCTTGCCTTCCACGCCAAGGAGAGTCCCATCCGGACACGGGACGAAGTCTTCAATCTTGTATCTTCATAGTCCAACAGTCCGCCCGAAGGATATAGTCCGGCTGTCCGAGGACCCCCTAATCCAGGACTCCCTCAGTAGCCCCTGAACCAGGCTTCAATGACGATGAGTCCGGCGCGCAAATTGTCTTCGGCATTGCAAGGCGGGTTCCTCCTCCGAATACTCCATAGAAGATTTTGAACACAAGGATAGTGTCCGGCTCTGCAAAACAAATTCCACATACCACCGTAGAGAGAATAATATTTCCACAAATCTAATCTGCTGACAGCTTTTCATAACGTGACGTACTGCTGTGGTCTGGTCTTGACGAACCGTTTTTCCGAGCCTGCCACTGCACGTGTTGCGAGGCGGTTTTATTGGCACGTCCTGTCAAAGCAGAGATCGTGTCCCTTTTTCACGGGATTCTCATCAATATGGGCGTGGGTAACCCAACCGTGCCTGTTGGTATGACTCCTTGATTTTGGGTAGGTTCCAAACGGCCACGTAGAGGACGCTTGATATTCATCCTCTTTATAAAGGGGCCAAGGTCTATCCTTTTCTTCTCGCACTCAATCGAATCCTTCCCCCACCTCGAGTTCCAACACCCAAGGCTCAGGCTAGGCGCTTCGGACCTTCAGTCATGTCCGGATCCAACCTTCAAGGTCGGTGGATGCCCTCCTCTGTCACAGAGGAGGACATCAAGAAGCTAAGAGAAGCCAGGTATCTGACCACCGAAGTCTCACACAGGCTGCCTGCTCGAGGGAAGGTAATCCCCACTCCCGAACCCAACGAGAGTGTCGTATTTATTTCCCACTACCTCCGAGGGCTAGGATTTAGTCTTGATCCCATTGTCAGAGGGCTGATGTTCTACTACGGGCTCAATTTCCATGATCTGGCCCCGGATTCCATCCTTCACATCTCGTCGTTCATCGTCGTGTGTGAAGCCTTCCTCCGCATCACCCCACACTTCGGCTTATGGCTCAAGACCTTCAATGTGAAGCCGAAGATGATTGAGGGGCGACACGCAGAGTGCGGAGGCGCCATAATAAGCAAAGGCGCCGATGCTCCATGGCCAAAGGGTTCCTTCCCAGAGACATCCAAGTTATGGCAGCAGGAGTGGTTTTACATCACAGCTCCCCGAGGTACTAAGTGGGTTGCCGCCCCTGCCTTCCGCTCGGGCCCCCCGCCACAACTGGCGTCATGGATCAACAAGGGGCTGGACTGGGGGCCAGTAAATGATGTGCCGACATTGCAGAGTCGCATCCGAGATCTCCTCGAGAGAGATGTCAGCCTCGTCAAGGTAATGCAAGTCATGCTAGTTCGTCGAGTCCTGCCTTGCAAACGTCGACCTCTCCGTATGTGGGAGTTCAACCCGGAAGGACCGCGAACTATTCAGCACTTCTTCAGCGTGACGCTCGAAGAGATGTACAGATTGTTCTTCGGATCACAAGTAAAGTGTCCGGACACCACCGAGGATGCGGGTCTGAGCTACAATCATCCAGATACGCAAGTAAGTAATTCCGCGACCGAACACATTGTCTTTTAATTTACCGCAACATCATTCTGAAAAGTCGCCTTTTGACCAGGACTGGATAAAAAGGCAAAGATGATCAGGTGTTCGGCCCCCCTTCCCGAAGGCTCACCGGATCCTGTACTAGCCAGGATGCTTGAGCTTGCACCTTACCAAGCGCCATCAGGGGAAGGTAAAGGGAGGAACAAAGAAGCCGAAAGCGAGCCTCACTCATTATTCATCCAAACCGGGGGAATTAGTGCCTCTGCGAAGGAGGATAATCGGGGAGAAGAATCTAACATTCCCTCTCCCCAAGGAAGGAAGAGGGCCGCCTCTGAAGACTTGGAAACAACGGTTTTCAAACGAGGGAAGAAACCTTTGTCAGGGGGCCCTACCCTGGAGGGCATCCTTGCCGCCCAGTACCCGCAAGGGGACCAGCCCTCCACCGAGCTGTAAGTAAACAAAAGTACTTTATAGTAAATATACCTTTCTTCATTTCTGAGAACAATAACCGAGACGTATGTCTTGTAGTTCGGATCGTGGCCCTTCTCGACAGAGTTCGTCTTCGGGGGATCTTCTTCTGGAGATGATGGAGAGAGAAACGCCTCCCCGTACCTCCCCGCCTCGTGAAGCGGACGACCCTGAGGTGTCGTCAAGGAGGATTTCTCCTGATCCGCCAAGGCCAGAGGGTAACCCTTCGGCCACCCGAAGCCCGGAGTATTCGGCTCCTAGGGAGAGCAAAAAAAAGAGTCCGAAACTGTCCGTGCGCGACCAGACTCACTGCGGAATCTTCTGGAGCAAGCGGCTATCTCAGAAGCACACCGTATGTTAATGGGTACGGTAGTTGAGAAGATTTCATCCGCCGAAAGCGGCTTGCATGAAGCTTTTATGAGCCTGCTGAGAGGCTTTGAGGTACGCAAAGTAATATTTTTTTTTTGACGGTACCACACACGCTAGGTGTGCCCTGTGTAGATAGTAGCCCTTGAGACTCTGGTTGCTGTCGAAAAAGACGGCAAATAGAGGATCATAGTCCCAGGTAATAACCGTACTGCTTTCACGTGCAGGCGGCTGAGGGTCCGGTGGCTAGCCGGACTGGTGAGTTTGCCGAACTGAAGCGGCAACTTGATGCAGCAGATGCCGACATCGTGCTTGTAAACAAGCGGCTTGACGAGGCACAGGGTATGTATTTTCCTATGATCAACACATATTAAGAGGAGCATGATGCTAGTATCTGTAATATGCTGTGACTGCAGATGGAGCTGTCGCCGTGAAGACCCTTAGGGCGGAACTTGCCCGAGCCAAGGAACAAGCCAGGAAGAGTGATGCGGCTGCCCTAAAGGCGGTCGAAGAGCTAAGAGCCGAACAGGCTGCGCATTGCCAGAGCAAAGAGAAAATAGCCAAGATGGCTGTTGAGCTGAGAGATGCCACCGACCGTTATAAGCTTCTTGAAAAGGAAAGCCAAACGAAGGCGGCGGACCTGGAGAAGGCCACGGTGGCAGCCAAGGAAGCCCGCTCTAAAATCAGAGCGGCGAAGGAGGAGCTACGCCAAGCCGGAGATATTGCGGCTGGGAAGGCCTTTTTGTTGCGGACGAAGTTCGGAGATCCTAAGTATGCCCTTCTGGATCAATTATGGAGTTCTGCGGACGCGTACCTGGATTTGGCAGCAAGTGCTGCCGATGCGACCAAGTTTTTCGAAGATCAAAAAGATCACGAAGTAGAAAGGTTGTTCTGGTCACAATTCGATGCTCCGGCGCGTCCGCTGCTGTTAAATGAGCAAATGGCCGAGTGGGCCGAACTCCATAGGTTGTTCGGGCTTGCCATGAGGTCTTTTGTGGATCATTTTTGGCCGGAAGGACCAAGGCCGAATAGTTATTTTGGCTTAGTGCAACGATTCCTTGGTGCTGTGCCGCATATCGATCCTGTGAAGAGGTCGGCGTGCATAGAGGGTGCGCGAATGGCTCTCGCCCGTGTCAAGACATACTGGGCAGAGATGGAGGCCACCGCTATTGCAGCCCCGAGTTCGGCCGTAGGCTGGGTATCGGCCGAGCACTATTTTGAAGAAGTCTTAGAAGGCGCTCGTTTAATAGAGGCTCAGTGCTCGAAGAGTATCATGTTCTAGTGACGTGTATCCCAATTGTAAGAACAATGTTATTTGAATTATAAAGGCCGTGTTTATACTTTTGCCTGAAAGTATTATTATGCCTCCTGTGCGGTCGTTTATGTATATATGTATATAACCTGAAAGTTTGCAGTCGCCGGCTTCAGCCCCCATGCATATAATGCGGGGGTGTTCGCAAAAGCGCGTCTTCACACTTGATCCAATGTCTTGGTCCATGAAGGAGGTGGTAGCGCGGCGAACGAGGCAATCATACTATATTGCTTTAACACTTTCACTTAACCATAGGAGTTTGATAGTGGGGCTACGATATAGCCCCTGGTATTTCCGCGGCTATCCGAATACGATGCACGTACGTACATGACCGGGGAAACCGGTCCTTCGTTAATGCGGAGGAATCCCGAAGATTCCGATGAGTCATCGAGTGGTTGACTAGTCTCACGCTTTATCATGACAGTCAGTTTTCGGCTTTCTCTACTGAGGTGCTCGTCCGGATGAACCGGGGCACAATCACAGTAGTTCTCCTGGTGCCACCTTAGCTGATAGAGCGGAACGTAAGGTAGCAAAACGCGGGAGCCGGGCAAACCCAACATTTGACCAAAGACATGATTCGGAGCTGATGCATATAAGGCCAAACTCGCGACACCGAACACTCCCTAAGGTATTCGGTCTTTACAACATATACCGGGCTGAGTAACGCCCTTGATAATGAACCCCAAGTGTCCAAGTACGTGCATTATTCTGACGTGGCGAAATGCCAATAACGTCAGCATCCCTCTCGGTTATACTGAGTATCCAGAGGATGTGAAGCAACAAGAGACAGTAAAAAAGGTTTACACAGGGTCTTAATCTAAAAAGAAACCTTTGAGCGGGGCCCTGCTGCACGTCTGCGCCAGTGTCTCCGTTGTGCCGTATCCTGGAAGGGTGTAGCACGATTATCATCTGTAAAAGAGAAGAACTTAGGTGAAAGTTGTCGTGCGAAAAATTGGTTATTCTCAATAAACCATTAAAATTCAAGATAAGTAAGGTCGAGCCGAGTTGTAGTCCTTTTTACTGCGGGAAGCCCCTGGTACCGCCTATGGGGGTATATCCATCAAACCAATCTCAGGTTTATCTAAGCTGTTACAGCTAGTGATGCGTCGGACTCGTCTTAGCCGTGTCCGCGGTCTTGACGACCGATCGTTTATTCTGATTGGAGGAGTCGTTTAGTGTTCGGCCGCTAAAGCCGCTACACGTTTCTCCGCGCGTAAGGAACGCTCAACATTTCCGCTAACTGTGATGATGCCACGTGGACCGGGCATCTTAAGCTTAAGAGAAGCGTAATGCGGTACTGCATTAAAACGAGCGAAATCTGTTCTTCCGAGTAGTGCTTGATAGCCGCTTCGGAATGCAGCGATGTCGAAGGTTAACTTTTCACTTCGGAAGTTGTCAGGAGAACCGAATACAACCTCTAGTACTAGAGAGCCCATACAGCGGGCCTCTGGGCCTGGTATTACTCCTTTAAAGGTAGAATTACTGTGGGTGATTCTTGTCGGGTCTATCCCCATTTTGCGGACTGTGTCCTGATATATCAGATTAAGACTACTGCCGCCGTCCATGAGGACTTGGGTGAGATGGTATCCATCGATAATTGGGTCTAGCACCAAGTCAGCCAATCCTCCGTGCCGGATACTTGTCAGGTGATCCCTGCGATCAAAAGTGATCGGGCAGGCCGACCAATGGTTGAACTTAGGGGTGACGTGTTGGGGAACGTAGTCATTTCAAAAATTTCCTACGCACACGCAAGATCATGGTGATGCATAGCAACGAGAGGGGAGAGTGTGTCCACGTACCCTCATAGACCAAAGCGGAAGCGTTAGCACAACGCGGTTGATGTAGTCGTACGTCTTCACGATCCGACCGATCAAGTACCGAACGTACGGCACCTTCGAGTTCAGCACACGTTCAGCCCGATGACGTCCCTCGAACTCTGATCTAGCCGAGTGTTGAGGGAGAGTTTCGTCAGCACGACGGCGTGGTGACGATGATGATGTTATACCAACGCAGGGCTTCGCCTAAGCACCGCTATAGTATTATCGAGGTGGACTATGGTGGAGGGGGGCACCACACACGGCTAAAGATCAAACGATCAATTGTTGTGTATTTGGGGTGCCCCTGCCCCCGTATATAAAGGAGCAAGGGGGGAGGTGCGGCCGGCCAGGGAGGAGGCACGCCAGGAGGAGTCCTACTCCCACCGGGAGTAGGACTCCCTCCCTTCCTTGTTGGAATAGGAGAAGGGGGAAAGATGTGGAGGAGAAGAAGGAAA
>NC_057796.1:146322112-146371951 GCF_018294505.1 Triticum aestivum
TGGCCCTTGCCCTGGCCGCCTCTCCTCATCTCCACTAAGGCCCACTATGGCCCATTAACCCCCGGGGGGTTCCGGTAACCCCTCCGGTACTCCGGTAAAATCCCGATTTCACCCGGAACACTTCCGATATCCAAATATAGGCTTCCAATATATCAATCTTCATGTCTCGACCATTTCGAGACTCCTCGTCATGTCCGTGGTCACATCCGGGACTCTGAAAAACCTTCGGTATATCAAAACATATAAACTCATAATATAACTGTCATCGAAACTTTAAGCGTGCGGACGCTACGGGTCAATAACCAATAGCGGAACCTGGATGATCATATTGGCTCCCACATATTCTACGGAGATCTTTTATCAGTCAGACCGCATAACAACATACGTTGTTCCCTTTGTCATCGGTATGTTACTTGCCCGAGATTCGATGGTCGGTATCTCAATACCTAGTTCAATCTCGTTACCGGCAAGTCTCTTTACTCGTTTCGTAATACATCATCCCGCAACTAACTCATTAGTTGCAATGCTTGCAATGCTTAAGTGATGTGCATTAACGAGTGGGCCCAGAGATACCTCTCCGACAATCGGAGTGACAAATCCTAATCTCGAAATACACCAACCCAACAAGTACCTTTGGAGACACCTGTAGAGCACCTTTATAATCACCCAGTTACGTTGTGACGTTTGATAGCACACAAAGTGTTCCTCCGGTAAACGGGAGTTGCATAATCTCATAGTCATAGGAACATGTATAAGTCATCAAGAAAGCAATAGCAACATATTAAACGATCGAGTGCTAAGCTAACGGAATGGGTCAAGTCAATCACATCATTCTCCTAATGATGTGATCCCGTTAATCAAATGACAACTCATGTCTATGGTTAGGAAACATAACCATCTTTGATCAACGAGCTAGTCAAGTAGAGGCATACTAGTGACACTCTGTTTGTCTATGTATTCACACATGTATTATGTTTCCGGTTAATACAATTTTAGCATGAATAATAAACATTTATCATGATATAAGGAAATAAATAATAACTTTATTATTGCCTCTAGGGCATATTTCCTTCATGACGGGCTCTACGGCGCGTATGTCTCGGAGTGCACGTTTGCTTCTCCTCTTCGTCACGTGAATCATGTTCACTGTTTTGACCTCTGGTGGGAACTTTTTCTGTCCCCCAGTGCTTTGCTGGCGAGGCTCATCCTCGTCTTCACTTGGTGTTTCCCTCCCCTTGTGTTCGGCGTTTAACTTGCTGGGCTGCTTGAAGACCCAACATTCTCTATGGGTGTGATTTGCAGGTTTATCGGAGGTGCCATGAATCTGACATAATTTGTCTAGAATCTTGTTTAGGCTAGACGGTCCATCTCTGTTTCCTTTGAAAGGCTTTTTCCGTTGACCGGGTCGAGAGACCCTAAATCCGGCGTTTACCGCCGTGTTGTCTGGACTGTCTTCGTTATTTCGATGCTTGCTTTTACTGTGTCGTGGTTTTCCATTACCATCCCTGACTTCAGATGTGCCTGGGTTGCTGGTGCTACTACGGGCCAGCCAGCTGCCTTCGCCCGCACAAAAGCGGGTCATAAGGCTTGTTAGGGCTGCCATTGTCCTTGGTTTTTCTTGGCTGAGGTGTCTGGCGAGCCATTCGTCTCGGACGCTGTGTTTGAAAGCTGCTAAGGCTTCGGCATCCGGACAGTCGACGATTTGGTTCTTCTTAGTGAGAAATCTGTTCCAAAGCTTTTGGGCTGACTCTCCGGGCTGTTGAATTATATGAGTTAAATCGTCTGCATCCGGAGGTCGGACATAGGTCCCTTGAAAGTTAGCCCTAAAAGCATCCTCAAGCTCCTCCCAACTTCCAATTGAATTTTCGGGGAGGCTCTTCAGCCCGTGCCGAGCTGGTCCTTTCAAGTTGAGGGGCAAGTATTTGATGGCGTGGAGCTCGTCTCCGCGAGCCATATGCATATGGAGGATGAAGTCCTCAATCCAGACCCCAGGGTCTGTCGTTCCGTCGTATGCCTCTATGTTCACGGGTTTGAATCCCTCTGGAAATTCATGATCCAACACCTCATCGGTGAAACATAGGGGGTGCGCGGCACCCCTGTATTTGGATGTGTCATGGTGTTCTGACGGTTTTAGTGTTCGGTTTTGATTATGCACTGGAGCGCGCTTCCTAGATCCGTAGATGGATCTGGTCACGCCGGCCTTTTGATGCGAGTCCTCGCGTGGATTGTGTGCTGACTTATGTGCGGTCTCGTTAGCCGCTCTATCGCGGCCACGAGGTGGTCGATCCGACTGCTCGACCGTTTTATTTTTCGGCTGTGTGGGCTGTAAGGCCTCATCATCGAATTCAGGCAACAACTTGCGCTTTGGATAGCTCTTTGTGTGGCGACTGCCACCATACTTTTCTTCTGTGTCAAGCACTTTGTTCCATCTACTGTTGAGCATATTCTGCGCGGCTTTAAGCCTTTTCTTCTGCTTCTTCAGACTCCTTGCGGTGGCAATAAGCCTTCTGCGGAGGTTCTCTTGTTCCAAGTGCCTTTCCGGGATGATGTGTGCATCGTCGTCCGGACTGTTTTCCTCTCCAGAGAGAGGTTGATGAGCTTTATCCTCGGCGTCGCCGTGATCGGACAGCGGCTCCGTACTATGTTCACCGTCCGCTGGTTCATCCTGTTCTGTCGCTGGGTCGATGTGGTCATCGTTTCCTCTGGAGTCGACCGGGGTGTTATTTTTTCTTGCGCTGTTATCGCTGTTCTTGCTGAGGCGGGATTTGGAGCGGCGCCTACGTTGTCGCTTTGGTTGCTTCTCGAGGGAGCTATCCTTCGCTGCATCCTTCCGTTCCTCGTCATTGTTTTCTTTGGGTGTATCCACCATATATATCGTGTGATGAAGTGGTTGTCCAGCGCCCTGTGGGCGGTGGTTCCTGTTCCTCTCCTGCATCGTCGTTCATACCGTCGATGTCTTCGGAGTCGAAATCGAGCATGTTGGTTAAATCGTCGACAGTGGCTATTAAGTGGGTGGTGGGTGGGGAACGAATTTCTTCGTCGTCCGCATCCCATTCTAGCCGGACATAGTTCGGCCAAGGGTCTCCTAACAAGGAGAGAGACCTCAACGAGTTTAGCACCTCGCCAAAGGGCGAGTGCTGAAAGATATCCGCGGAGGTAAACTCCATGATCGGTGCCCAATCGGATTCGATAGGCACGGACGCAGGCGGCTCAGAGCCCATGGCCGGGGACGAATCCAATGGTTCGGCAACACGGGCCTCGTAGGAGGTGAAGTCAGTATTCGGCTCTATCGCCACTGAGTGTGCGGCCTCCGTGGCGGGGTCTATCCACCCGTCCTCAGATGGCGCAATTTGTTCCGGATTGAGGGCCGGAGTAGTTGCAGGTGTGATATCCCGAACACTGTCCGACGGCAGAGCTAAGTCATGCTCGTCGTGATTGTGCAGCGCACCTGACATGGGCTCGAATCTGTCAAAGATCAAGTCTCCGCGGATGTCGGCAGTATAGTTCAAGTTTCCAAACCTGACCCGATGGCCAGGGGCGTAGCTCTCAATATGCTCCAGGTGGCCAAGCGAGTTGGCCCGCAGTACGAAGCCGCCGAATACGAAGATCTGTCCGGGGAGGAAAACCTCACCCTGGATCGCATCGTTGCCGCTGATCGAAGGAGCCATCTAGCCTTACGGTGACGGCACAGTGGAACTCTCAATGAAAGCACCAATGTAGGTGTCAAAACCGGCGGATCTCGGGTAGGGGTCCCGAACTGTGCGTCTAAGGCAGATGGTAACAGGAGGCGGGGGACACGATGTTTACCCAGGTTCGGGCCCTCTTGATGGAGGTAATACCCTACTTCCTGCTTGATTGATCTTGATGATATGAGTATTACAAGAGTTGATCTACCACGAGATCGTAGAGGCTAAACCCTAGAAGCTAGCCTATGGTATGATTGTTGTTGTCCTACGGACTAAACCCTCCGGTTTATATAGACACCGGAGGGGGCTAGGGTTACATAGAGTCGGTTACAAGGGAGGAGATCTACATATCCGTATTGCCAAGCTTTCCTTCCACGCCAAGGAGAGTCCCATCTGGACATGGGACGAAGTCTTCAATCTTGTATCTTCATAGTCCAACAGTCCGGCTGTCCGGACCCCCTAATCCAGGACTCCCTCAATGGGGGCTCACAGCCACAAAAGATTTTCATGGTAGTGTATTTGCATGTGAAAGTTCTCTTCCTTATACTAATTATTGGTGAATTGGTTGTATGACCAATATTATGATTGTCAATCCTCAAAAGATTTCACTTTCTAAAACCAATGTGAAGCTACCACTAGGCATGATATGATTTCAACTTCATGACATTCAATTTATTCAACAATTAACTCATAGGATATAAGTGATGCACAAGAGTAAATGACAAGCTACTCCATGACATTCAATTTATTCAACAATTAACTCATGATATGATTTTAACTTCATGACATTCAGTTTATTCAACAATTAACTCATAGGATATAAGTGATGCACAAGAGTAAATGACAAGCTACTCCAAAAAGATATAAGTGAAGATCATGAGCATAATATTTCTTTCTCTCAAATTAATTTAAGTGAAGCAAGAGAGAATTTCTTCAAAAATACTAAAGCACACCATGCTCAAAAAGATACAAGTGAAGCACTAGAGCAATTCCATAGAAAAGAGCTTCGTTGATGGGATGTGCGTGCCGCTTACCTAGCCTCCCTGGCAACTATTTGAGGAATCTATTTTATTTAAAAACTTTCAGATCTAAGTACTTTACTAAAACAGCAAGCAAACAAAATAAAATGACATTACAAGGATAGCACACATCATGTGAAGAAGCAAAAACTTATGCTCAACCGATACTAACCGATAATTGTTGAAGAAGAAAGGTGGGATGCCTACCGGTGCATCCCCAAGCTTAGATGCTTGAGAATTCTTGAAATATTATCTTGGGGTGGCTTGGGAATCCCCAAGCTTGAGATTTTGTGTCTCCTTAATTCTTCTCATATCACGGTTTTCCTAAATCTCAAAAGCTTCATCCACACAAAACTCAACAAGAACTCGTGAGATAAGTTAGTATAAACCAATGCAAAAATCTTATCATTATCTACTGTAGAAAATCACTAAAATTATTATTCAACATTGCATACTAAATGTCTCTGCATATTTAATACTCCCATCCTCAAATAGAATCATTAAACAAGCAAACATATGCAAACATAACAGCAATCTGCCAAAACAATACAGTCTGTAAAGAATGCAAGAGTATCAATACTTATTCAACTCCAAACATTATGAAATTCTACCACACCGTAGAAAATTTATCAGAGCTTATTATGCAAAAAGTTTCAACATTTTATCACATTTTGACTTTTCTAGGGAATTTTTGCAACAACAATAAACTTTCTGTTTTCAAACAGCAACATGTAGACTTGCAAAATAAGCATGGCAAAGGCTATCAATGCCACTTTTATTGAAATAAAAGATGAAAAACATTATTCTAAATAACAGAAAGCAAATATTAACAAAATAAAATGACGCTCCAAGCAAAACACATATCATGTGATGAATGAAAACATAGCTCCAAGTGAGGTTACCGATAATGTTGGAGACGAAAGAGGGGATGCTTTCCGGGGCATCCCCAAGCTTAGTTGCTTGGATATTCCTTGAGTATTTCCTTGGGGTGCCTTGGGAATCCCCAAGATTAGGGTATTGTCACTCCTTATTCTCCTCATATCGACATCTCACCCGAAACTTGAAAACCTCAATCACACAAAACTTAACGGAACTTTGTGTGATAGGTTAGTATGATAAAGAGCAAACCATTTCACTTTTGGTACTGTCAAAGACAAGATTCATAATTGTTATCACACAATTCCTACTGTAGCATATCATTTTCACAATTTATATTGAGAAATGTAAACCATAGAAAATAGAAAACAAGCAAACTATGCATTGAAAACAGAATCTGTCAAAAACAGAACAGTCTGTAGTAATCTGGATAACTACCATACTTCTGCTACTCCAAACATTCTGAAACAATTAGGACCACGTGATAAATTTGTATATTAAACTTCTGCAAAAAGAATCAACTCAAAATCACTCTTCTGTTAAAAATGAGAATTATTTTCGTGAGCGCATAAGTTTCTGTTTTTCAGCAAGATCAAATCAACTATCACCCAACATGATCCCAAAGGCTTTAATTGGAACTTTATTGAAACAAAAGCAATAAAACATGATCAATACAGTAGAATAATCATGTGAACACACAAAAACAGTAAGTAAAAGTGTTGGGTTGTCTCCCAACAAGCGCCTTTTTAATGCCTTTTAGCTAGGCATGATGAGTTCAATGATGCTCGCATAAAAGATAAGAATTAAAAAAATAAAGAGAACATCATGAATCATATGACTAGCACATTTAAGTCTAACCCACTTCCTATGCATAGGGATTTTGTGAGCAAACAACTTATTGGAACAAGACTCGACTAGCATAGGAAGGCAAAACAAGCATAACTTCAAAATTTTCAACACAAAGAGAGGAAACTTGATATTATTGCAATACCTACAAGCACATGTTCCTACCTCATAATAACTTTCAGTAGCATCATGAATGAATTCAACAATATAACCATCACATAAATCATTCTTTTCATGATGCATAAGCATAGAAATTTTATTACTCTCCACATAAGCAAATTTATTCTCATGGATAGTAGTGGGAGCAAACTCAACAAAATAACTATCATGTGATTGGAAATTAGAATCGTGATGACAAGTTTCATGTTTATAATTATTCAATATAGCATACATGCATCACCATAATCATCATATATAGGAACTTTGTTGTCATAATCAATTGCAACCTCCTCCAAAATAGTGGATTCATCATTAAATAAAGTCACGACCTCTCCAAATCCACATTCATCAATATAATCATCATAAATAGGAGGCATGCAATCATCATAATAAATTTTCTCATCAAAACTTGGAGGACTAAAAATATCATATTCATCAAATATAGCATCCCTAAGCTTATGGCTTTGCATATCATTCGCATCATGGATATTCAAAGAATTCATACTAACAACATTGCAATCATGCTCATCATTCAAATATTTTGTGCCAAACATTTTATTGACTTCTTCTTCTAACAATTGAGCACAATTTTCCAAACCATCATTTTCAAGAAAGATATTATAAAGATGATCAATAATATGATGCAACCTTAATTTCATTTTTATGTAGTTTCTTTTATAAACCAAACTAGTGATAAACAAGAAACTAAAAGATTCAATTGCAAGATCTAAAGATATACCTTCATGCACTCACCTCCCCGGCAACGACGCTAGAAAAGAGCTTGATGTCTACTACGCAACTTTATTCTTGTAGACACGTGTTGGGCCTCCAAGCACAGAGTTTTGTAGGACAGTGGCAATTTTTCCTCAAGTAGATGACCTAAGGTTTATCAATCTGTGAGAGGTGTAGGATGAAGATGGTCTCTCTCAAATGACCCTGCAACCAAATACAAGAAATCTCTTGTGTCCCCAACACACCCAATACAATGGCAAATTGTATAGGTGCACTAGTTCGGCGAAGAGATGGTGATAAAAGTGTAATATGGATGGTAGAAATATATTTTTATAATCTGAATAAATAAAAACAGAAAGGTAGCAAATAGTAAACAGGCACAAAAACGGAATTGCAATGCTTGAAAATGAGGCCTAGGGTCCGTACTTTCGCTAGTGCAACCTCTCAACAATGCTAATATAATTGGATCATATAACCATCCCTCATAGTGTGATGAAGAATCACTCCAAAGTTCCTATCTAGCGGAGAATATAAGAATAAATTGTTTGTAGGGTACGAAACCACCTCAAAGCTATTCTTTCCATTCGATCTATTCAAGAGTTCGTACTAAAATAGCACAAAGCTATTTTTTTGTTCGATCTATCCTAGAGTTCGTACTAAAATAACACCAAAGAAAAGTCATATTCATAATACTCAATCCAACACAAAGGACTTCAAAGGGTGCCCCAAGATTTCTATCGGAGAAACAAATACAATAACATGCATCAACCCCTATGCATAGATTACCCCAATGTCACCTCGGGAATCCGCGAGTTGAGTGCCAAAACATATATCAAGTGAATCAATACGATACCCCATTGTCACCATGAGTATTCAATTTCAAGACATATATCAAGTGTTCTCAAATCCATAAAAGTATTCAATCCGATAACAACGAAATCTCAAAAGGAAAAACTCAATTCATCACAACAAGATAGAGAGGGGAAAACACCATATGATCCGACTATATTAACAAGGCTCGCGATACATCAAGATCGTGACATCTCAAGAACACGAGAGAGAGAGAGAGAGATTAAACACATAGTTACTGGTACAAACCCTCAGCCCCGAGGGTGGACTACTCCCTCCTCATCATGGTGGCCGCCGGGATGATGAAGATGGCCACCGGTGATGATTCCCCCCTCCGGCAGGGTGCCGAAAAGGGTCTAGATTGGTTTTTGGTGGCTACAGAGCCTTGCGGCGGTGGAACTTCTTATCTAGGTTAACCCCCAGGGTTTCTGGAATTTTTGGGAATTTATAGGGTAAAGAGGGGCTGCGGGAGGCCACCGAGGTGGGCACAACCCACCTGGGCGCGCCTGGGCCCCCATGCGCACCCTGGTGGGTTGTGTCCCCCTCGGTGCACCCCCCAGGTGCTGCTCTGGCCCATCCTGGGTGTTCTGGTCCATAAAAAATCTCCAAAAAGTTTCACAGTGTTTGGACTCCGTTTGATATTGATTTCCTGCGATGTAAAAAACAAGCAAAAAAACAGCAACTGGCACTGGGTCAATAGGTTAGTCCCAAAAAATGATATAAAGTTGCTATAAAATGATTGTAAAACATCCAGGAATGATAATATAACAGCATGAATACTTCATAAATTATAGATACGTTGGAGACGTATCAGGCCCCTCTATGTGGAGGTAACAGCCCTACGTCTCGTGCACTGAGGCTTGGTTTTTCTTGACGGGTATGGCTACAAAGATTGCTCCACCCTAGCTTAGGAGGGGGAGTGCAGCTTATATGGAGTGCGCTGCAGCCCTAGGCTCTCCATGTCGCGAGGGCACTTAATGCCATTAAATATAGCAGTTACTGGTGTAATGAGCCTCAACTACAGCAGTTACAGATAACGATAGCCTTGAATCTATTTTAAGGATGGCTTAGGATTCCTCAACCGTTGCAGCTCCCACGCCATCCCTTCGTCTCTTTAGTCCGAGTGGTGGCCATCCACCCGAGTGACGGGTGGTCGTCCGAGTGTCATCGAGGTGTCCGAGTGGACCTCCTGATATATGCATCCGAGTGCTAGTATGGTCCAAAGACCTACTAATGATGGTGTGGGGACCCAGGTGGGCCCCATATGACGGGCCCTTGACCCTACCTGTAGTAGGTGACCTCATCATCAGCCCCTGAATCGGTTGAGGTTTCGCAGGGCAAGCGGACCGATCCTTTGATTAAGTCCAAGTGCTCCAGGGGCACTCGGAATATGTTTCCGAATCATGGTTTGTTGCTCCTTAGACGAAAACACAACGGATTCTGGACTAAAAGTTTTCCCGGATGACCGAGTGTCATAGATCACCGAGAAAAACCTAGCGGCATTCATTTGTCTCTCGGAGGAGATAGACTCGGGGCCCGAGTGAGGGCATGCCATTATAACTCGAGTGGAGACACTGACACGTGGTCCGATTCTGCGGAGAGATGACACTCCTTATCCCAGGGGAACGCCAGCGCAGGACTCCTATGAGTCCAGATTTACGAGCCATGCGCCTTGGAGCCTAAAGAAAGGCCCAAGTTAACCCGCGGA
This sequence comes from Triticum aestivum, assembly GCF_018294505.1. NCBI lineage: Eukaryota > Viridiplantae > Streptophyta > Magnoliopsida > Poales > Poaceae > Triticum > Triticum aestivum. The sequence continues at coordinate 146,331,988 of NC_057796.1, forward strand.
AGGGCGTCAAGTTCATCTCATGGCAATCCTGAAGAAGACTTCAGTCGGGTGTTTAACGTGGCCGAGTGCACGGGGCCCCGCGGAGGGTGGTCAGTCGGGCTAACATGAGCCCTTTAGGAAAGGAAGAGAAGGCAATCAATCAGATCGATCAGCCCCGGACATCTCGGGATTTGAACTTGTGCGTGCGTGCCCGAAAGCGGTAACGACGTGCGTCAGTTGGGAAAGTGGGGGCGCGACGCCTCGATTTTCGCCCGCTAAATCCGAATGTGGTGCGGCTCTTCTGCGTGGCACCCCGCTGCGGTGCCGATGATCCAGAAATCAGCAGCATAGGGTCTGGTCCAAGATTTTGTCTAAGATATAAAAGATTGGGGGACCGAGGTCGAGGCTCCAGATCCCCTTCTCTCTCCTTTGGCTCCTCCGCTTCTCCTCTCCACTCGAGCGTGCAGAGCACCCGTAGCCATGGCGAAAGATTCCACGACCAAGGCAGAGATGGCAAAGAAGGCCGAGAAGGCTTTCTCCTCGGGCTCTGGCGCGATGGCGGGAGGTGCGTCGGGGGACTGGATCCCCTCGTGCATCTTGGCCAAGCGGCTGGAGGATCTCGCCACGGAGGGGCTTATCCCGCAGGCTAGGTGGCGTCGTGATAGAGGCGAAGGTGTCCCGATGTTTCGATGAGATAGCTATCGTTTTCTGTGGGAGTCGACCTTGATGATCCGACTACGAACGTGCGAGACATCGCGCTTTAGCAATCGCTAAACCAACTTTCGAGGGGTTATTGACCACGCCGGAGCACGATAAACCTGACCTTGAGGTTCCATTTCCTGCGAGCAAATGAAGAACAAGCAAGAAACTGAGATTGCAATCCAGGTATTGCGAATATAAGAGGAAAGCTTTATTGATGAAAGTGGGGTTCTATGATGTCTTGGTCTGGTCGTTGAACATAAATGAAGTACGCGAAGTTGCAGCTATGGTGAACTTTTATTCTAAACAAATCTCAAAGTCTAAACGACGCCCTAAGGGCTGTATATATAGAGGAAGAGGGGGAATTTCGTGACCCTTGGAGGAGGGGTCCGAAACCAACCCTAACTCTTGTTTCCCACACATACGGACTCTAAAAACAACCTATAGTCAAGTATTTCAAAATTACATGGGCCTGGCCCAAACATAAGGTGGCACAACACCTATTATAAGCTATGGACGAAATTTATGAAAGGGCATCTTGTATATTTCGTCCATGTCCTTGTATGTCATCAAGGAGGCTTCAAAGTACTGAAATCTGCACTAGAAACGCCGTTCTGGTTCCCTTCGCGCGCGCCTTCATCTCCATGCTTGTTTCTGCTCCAGTGTTCATCCCTCTTGTCCATGCTAGCCCCTTCATTAGTAATCAACACAAATGTATCCAATTTAGGCAGCATCATATTCTCATGAACATTAGAATTGTTACCAAGAAACGGAAGTACCTGGTAATTCAATTAGCGTGGGGCGAGCTCTAGTGATTGGTCCAATATGTATCATAGTAGGGGCTGTGGGTGTAACAATGGTATTGATGTCCTCATCATCCTCCCCTTCTTTAAATGAAGTCGTCCTCGAAGGAATCTCATCTTCCTCACCACATAAGGCTTCAAATCTGCAATGTTAAAAGTGGGACTAACCCCAAAATCTACAGGCTGCTGAAGTTTATATGCATTATCATTTATTTTCTCTAACACCTTAAAAGGTCCATCAACACGTGGCATTAGCTTTGATTTGCGCAAATCAGGAAATCTATCCTTACGAAAATGTAACCAAACAAGATCTCTAGGTGCAAACACAACATGTTTTCTACCCTTATCTCCAGCAAGTTTATATTTAGCATTCATACGCTCAATGTTCCCCTTAGTTAACTCATGCATTTTGATAACAATTCAGCATGTTGTTTAGCATCAAAATTAACCTTCTCCGAAGATGGAAGAGGTAACAAATCAATAGGTGCATGAGGTAGAAAACCATACACAATCTCAAAGGGCACATCTTAGTAGTAGAATGCAGCGAACGATTATAAGCAAATTCAATATGAGGCATGCATTCTACCCACATTTTCTTGTTATTCTTCAAAACAACCCTAAGCATAGTAGACAATATTCTATTGACTACTTCAGTTTGTTCATCAGTTTGGGGATGACATGTAGTACTAAAAAGCAGTTTAGTCCCCAACTTAGCCCATAAACATCTCCAAAAGTGGCAAAGAAACTTAGTATCACGATCTGAAACAATTGTATTTGGTACACAATGCAAGCGAATAATTTCACGAAAGAACAAATCAGCAACATTAGTAGCATCATCGCTTTTATGACATGGTATAAAGTGTGCCATTTTTTAAAATCTATCCACAACAACAAATATGCTATCCCTCCCCTTCTTTCTTCGAGGTAAACTTAAAACAAAGTCCATAGATATATCCTCCCATGGAACACTAGGTATAGGCAAAGGCATATATAAACCATGAGGATTGAGTCGTGACTTAGTTTTTTGACATGTAGTGCAGCGAGCAACAAAATGCTCAACATCCCGTCTCATCTTTGGCCAAAAGAAATGTGTAGCAAGTACGTCCTCCGTCTTGTTGACGCCAAAGTGTCCCATTAATCCTCCTCTATGCGCCTCCTGCAATAACAAAAGACGAACGGAGCTAGCTGGAATGCATAGCTTGTTAGCACGAAACACAAATCCATCGTTAACGACGAACTTGTTCCATGTTCTCCCTTCTTTACAATTCTGCAATACATCTTTAAATTTAACATCATGCACAGATTGATCTTTGATGGTCTCCAAACCAAATATTTTAAAGTTAAGTTGTGAAAGCATAGTTTAACGACAAGACAATGCATCAACAATAACATTTTCTTTACCCTTCTTGTGTTTAGTGACATAACAGAAAGTCTCAATGAATTCAACCCATTTAGCATGTCTATGGTTCAATTTTGCCTGACTTTTAATGTGTTTCAAAGATTCATGATTAGAATGTATAACAAATTATTTGGGCCATAAATAATGTTGCCATGTTTCTAAGGTACGAACAAGAGCTTATAATTCTTTATCATAAGTAGAATAGTTCAGACTAGGCCCACTCAATTTTCAGAAAAGTATGCAACAAGTTTGCTAGCTTGTAATAACACACCTCCTAATCCAATTCCACTAGTATCACATTCAAGCTAAAAAGTCTTATTAAAATCAGGAAGTTGGAGTAAAGGAGCATGTGTCAACTTATCTTTCAATACTGTGAAGGCTTCTTCCTGTGCGGTACCTAAATAAAAGGCACATCCTTCTTTGTAAGCTTATTGAGAGGTGCAACAATGGTGCTGAAATCTCTCACAAAACGCCTATAGAAACCAGCGAGGCCAAGAAAACTCCTCACTTGTGTAACCATTTTGGGTTGTGGCCAACTCTCAATAGCTTCAATCTTGGCTTTATCAACTTCAATTCCCTGTGGAGTAACAACATAGCCAAGAAAAGATACTCGGTCGGTGCAAAAGGTGCACTTCCCAAGGTTACCAAACAAACATGCATCACGTGGAGCAATGAAAACATCACATAAATGTTCCAACTATTCCTCCAAAGATCTGTTATAAATCAGTATATCATCAAAATAGACTACCACAAACCGTCCAATGAAAGCACGTAAAACTTTGTTCGTTAATCTCATGAAGGTACTAGGTGCATTAGTTAATCCAAAAGGCATGACCAACCACTCATATAGTCCAAACTTAGTTTTAAATGTCGTTTTCCATTCATCCCCAATTTCATACGAATTTGATGGTATCCACTACGCAGATCAATTTTGGAGAATATTGTAGAGCCACTCAATTCATCAAGCATATCATCTAGCCTAGGAATAAGATGACGATAACGAATAGTAATATTATTAATGCCTCTACAATCAACACACATACACGATGTAGCATCCTTTTTCGGCACTAGAATAATAGGAACAACACAAGGACTAAGGGATTCGCGTATATAACCTTTGTCGAGCAGCTCCTGGACTTGACGCATAATCTCCTTTGTCTCCTCTGGAATGGTACGGTATGGTGCACGGTTGGGTAGCAATGCACCGGGAATTAAGTCAATCTGATGCTCAATCCCTCAAATAGGTGGTAATCCCGGTGGCACGTCTTGTGGAAAGACGTCAGCAAACTCTTGCAAAATGTTAGTGACAGCAGGAGCCAAAGAGGAAGGCGCCATTTTTTTACTATTTTTTCGGAAATCAAGGCAGCGACGACCAAAAAGTGCGATAAAAAATCAGTATGATGGCACGTGTCACAAAAGACTTAGAAAAGCCTAAAAACAGGATAGGGAAAAAATATTTCCACCTGCTGAATTTTTGGCCTAAAAACTGCCCGGGGGTCTCCAGACTCTTTTTTTTTCTTCGAAACCTACTCAGGCAAGGAAACATGAATCGGAAGACAGATGGATCTTGAAAACAAACCTAATATGAAAAAGACCCGGATTGGTGGTGGACATGCAGAGGTATATGTGGACTCGGATTGGTGGTGGACAGGCGGATGTATATGTGGACTCGGATTGGTGGTGGACAGGCTGATGTATATGTGGACTCAGATTAGTGGTGGACAGGCAGATGTATATGTGGACTCGAATTGGTGGTGGACAGGCGGATTTATATGGCAGCGGTAAGGAAGATGTTGGTGGTAGTGGTATATGGAAACAACGATGAAGATGGTGCGGCGGCGGCGTGACAAACTGTGACAGAACTCGAAACTCTAAAGGACTAGACACTAAGACCAGCAACTCGACACCATGATGCAACTGCAAATTCAACAAAGCAAAACCCTAAAAAGATTATACAAAGACTGAGATTAATTCGGATATGATGAACTAACCCTAATTTTTTTGGCTTTTTCGTGGATTGTAGGTATGAAGAATAAACTCGACCTAAACTATGAAAAACAGGAAAATCTCATCGAGCAACCCAGAAATCTGATACCACTTGATAGAGGCGAAGGTGTACCGATGTTTCGATGAGATAGCTATCATTTTCTGTGGGAGTCGACCTTGACGATTCGACTATGAACGTGCGAGACGTCGTGCCTTAGCAATCGCTAAACCAACTTCTGAGAGGTTATTGACCACACCAGAGCACGATCAACCTGACTACGAGGGTCTATTTCCTGCGAGCAAACGAAGAACAAGCACAAAACTGGGATTGCAATCTGGTATTGCGATTATAAGAGGAAAGCTTTATTGATGAAAGTGGGGTTCTGTGACGTCTTGGTCTGGTCGTTGAACACAGACGAAGTACGGGAAGTTGCAGCTATGGAAAACTTTTATTCTAAACAAATCTCAAAGTCTAAACGACGCCCTAAGGGCTGTATATATGGAGGAAGAGGGGGAATTTCGTGACCCTTGGAGGAGGGGTCCGAAACCAACCCTAACTCTTGTTCCCACACATACGGACTCTAAAAACAACATATAGTCAAGTATTTCGAAATTACAAGGGCCTGGCCCAAAAATAAGGTGGCACAACACCTATTATAAGCTACGGATGAAATTTATGAAAGGGCATCATGTATATTTCGTCCATGTCCTTGTATGTCATCAAGGAGGCTTCAAAGTACTGAAATCTGCACTAGAAACGCCGTTCTGGTTCCCTTCACGCGCGCCTTCATCTCCATGATTGTTTCTGCTCTAGTGTTCATCCCTCTTGTCCATGCTAGCCCCTTCATTAGTAATCAATAGAAATGTATCCAATTTTGGCAGCATCAAATTCTCATGAACATTAGAATTGTTTACCAAGAAACGAAAGTACCTGGTAATTCAATTTGCGTGCGCGAGCTCTAGTGATTGATCCAGTATGTATCGTAGTAGGGGTTGTGGGTGTAACAATGGTATTGATGTCCTCATCACGTCGCTCGAAGGTGGGGAAGGTTGAGCCGACGCCCTAAGAGTATGAGCGTGTCCTGCTAGTCACCCACATCAAGTGGGGCTTCTCGATGCCTCCCCATCCATTCTTCTGAGTGTTCCTCGACTACTTCGGTGCACAACTCCACCATCTTCCCCCAAATGTCTTCATTTATCTCCCAACCTTCGTCTCCCTCTGCGAGAACTTCTTGGCTGTCGCCTGATGCGGCTCGAAGCCACGTGAGTATTTCCCCAAAGAGGAAGGGATGATGCAGTACAACAGCGGTAGGTATTTCCCTCAGTGATGAAACCAAGGTTATCGAACCAGTAAGAGAACCTAGCAACAGAACGTAAACAACCCCTGCACACAGATAACAAATCCTCACAAACTGATGTGTTAAAGGGGTTGTCAATCCCTTTTGGGTAACGGCGCCAGAAATTGGCACGGACGTGAGATAAATTGTTGTAGATTGATAGATCGAACACCAAATAAAATAAATAAGAATAAAACGCAGCAAGGTATTTTTGGTTTAATAGATCTGAAAATAAAAGGCAAATAAAATAGATCACGAAGGCAAATAGTATGAGAAAGAGACCCGGGGGCCGTATGTTTCACTAGTGGATTCTCTCGAGAAAAGTAGCAAACGTGGGTAAACAAATTACTGTTGGGCAATTGATAGAACTTCAAATAATCATGACAATATCCAGGCAATGATCATTACATAGGCATCACGTCCAAGATTAGTAGACCGACTCCTGCCTGCATCTACTACTATTACTCCACACATCGACCGCTATCCAACATGCATGTAGTGTATTGAGTTCATGGAGAAACGAAGTAATCCAATTAGAACGATGACATGATGTAGACAATATCTATCTATGTAGATATAGACCCCATCGTTTTATCCTTAGTAGCAACGATACATACGTGTCGGTTCCCCTTCTGTCACTGGGATCAAGCACCATAAGATCGAACCCACTACACCTCTTCCCATTGCAAGATAAATAGATCAAGTTTGCCAAACAAAACCCAAATATCAGAGAAGAAATACGAGGCTATAAGAAATCAGGCATAAAAGAGATCAAAGAAACTCAAATAACTTTCATGGATATAAAAAGATAGATCTGATCATAAACTCAAAGTTCTTCCGATCCCAACAAACACACCGCAAAAAGAGTTACATCATATGGATCTCCAAGAGACCATTGTATTGAGAATTCAGCGAGAGAGAGAGGAAGCCATCTAGCTACTAACTACGGACCCGAAGATCTACAAAGAACTACTCACGCATCATCGGAGAGGCACCAATGGAAGTGGTGAACCACTCCGTGATGGTGTCTAGATTGGATGTGGTGGTTCCGGACTCTGCGGTGGCTGGAATTGATTTTCATCGACTCCCCTAGGGTTTCTGGAATATTGGGGTATTTATAGAGCAAAGAGGCGGTCCGCGGGGCACCTGAGGTGGGCACAACCCACCAGGGCGCGCCTGGGCCTCTTGGCACACCCTGGTGGTTGTGCTCCCCTCGGAGCACCCCCAGGCGCAGCCTTGGCCCATTGGGTGTCTTCTGGTCCATAAAAAATCTCCATGAAGTTTCGTTGCATTTGGACTCCGTTTGGTATTGATTTCCCGCGATGTGAAAAACATGCAGAAAACAACAACTGGCACTTGGCACTATGTCAATAGGTTAGTACCAAAAAATGATATAAAATGACTATAAAATGATTATAAAACATTCAAGATTGATAATATAACAGCATGTAACAATAAAAAATTATAGATACGTTGGATACGTATCAGCATCCCCAAGCTTAACTCCTACTCGTCCTTGAGTAGGTAAGTGATAAAAACAGAATTTTTGATGTGGAATGCTGCCTAACATGTCATATCATATTATTTTATTTATAGCATGGACATTTGGACTTTTATATTGTTCGAAGCAATAGTCTAGTTTTGACATGATAACTTAAATACTCAAGCATATCAACAAGCAACCAAGTCTTTCAAAATATCAACGCTAAAATAAGTTATCCCTAGCCCATTATGCTCAATCATTGATCCATTCATTAAACACATTCGCGTATTAGCTACACCCAATACTCAAAATATTGAAGCCAAAAGATGCAAGGTTAATAATGATAGTGCAACTTATTTGTGGCACTTTCGTTTAGGTCATATTGGTGTAAAGCGCATGAAGAAACTCCATGTTGATGGGCTTTTGGAATCACTTGATGCTTGCGAACCATGCCTCATGGGCAAGATGACTAAGACTCCGTTCTCCGGAACAATGGAGCGATCAACTGACTTATTGGAAATAATACATACTGATGTATGCGGTCCAATGAGTGTTGAGGCTCACGACGGGTATCGTTATTTTCTGACCTTCACAAATGATTTGAGTAGATATTGGTATATCTACTTAATGAAACATAAGTCTAAAACATTTGAAAAGTTCAAAGAATTTCAGAGTGAAGTGGAAAATCATCGTAACAGGAAAATAAAGTTTCTACGATCTGATCGTGGAGGAGAATATTTGAGTTATGAGTTTGGTCTTCATTTGAAACAGTGCAGAATAGTTTCGTGTTGGGAAACGTAGTAATTTCAAAAAAATTCCTACACACACGCAAGATCCATCTAGGTGATGCATAGCAACGAGAGGGGAGAGTGTTTTCCACGTACCCTCGTAGACCGAAAGCGGAAGCGTTATGACAACACGGTTGATGTAGTCATACGTCTTCACGATCCGATTGATCCTAGCACCGAAAGTACGGCACCTCCGCGATCTGCACACGTTCAGCTCGGTGACGTCCCACGAACTCTAGATCCAGCTGAGTGTCGAGGGAGAGCTTCGTTAGCACGACAGCGTGATGACGGTGATGATGAAGTTACCGACGCAGGGCTTCGCCTAAGCACTACAACGATATGACCAAGGTAGAAATCTATGGAGGGGGGCACCGCACACAGCTAAACAATCAACTTGTGTGTCTATGGGGTGCCACCCTCCCCGTATATAAAGGAGGGGAGGAGAGGCCGGCTAGCCCTAGAGGGCACGCCAAGGGGGGAGGAATCCTCCTCCTAGTAGGAGTAGGATTCCTCCTTTCCTAGTCCTACTAGGAGGGGGAAGGAAGGAGAGGGGGAGGGGGAGGGAGAGGGAAAGAGGGGCCGCGCCCCCTCCCCTAGTCCAATTCGGACTCCCTGGGGGGGGGCACCTCCTGGCTGCTGCCCTCTCTCTCCCCTAAAGCCCACCAAGGGCCCAATAACTTCCGAGGGGGAGGGGTTCCGGTAACCCTACGGCACTCCGGTTTTATCCGAAACCTCCCGGAACACTTCCAGTGTCTGAACATAGCCATCCAATATATCAATCTTTATGTCTCGACCATTTCGAGACCCCTCGTCATGTCCGTGATCACATCTGGGACTCCGAACTACATTCGGTACATCAAAACACATAAACTCATAATACCGATCGTCATCGAACGTTAAGCGTGCGGACCCTATGGGTTCGAGAACTATGTAGACATGACCGAGACTCGTCTCCAGTCAATAACCAATAGCGAAACCTGGATGCTCATATTGGTTCCTACATATTCTACGAAGATCTTCATCGGTCAAACCGCATAACAACATACATTGTTCCCTTTGTCATCGGTATGTTACTTGCCCGAGATTCGATCGTCGGTATCTCAATACCTAGTTCAATCTCGTTACTAGCAAGTCTCTTTACACGTTCCGTAATGCATCATCCCGCAGCTAACTCATTAGTCACATTGCTTGCAAGGCTTATAGTGATGCATTACCGAGAGGGCCCAGAGATACCTCTCCGATACTCGGAGTGACAAATCCTAATCTCGATCTATGCCAACTCAACAAACACCATCGGAGACACCTGTAGAGCATCTTTATAATCACCCAGTTACGTTGTGACGTTTGATAGCACACTAAGTGTTCCTCCGGTATTCGGGAGTTGCATAATCCCATAGTCATAGGAACATGTATAAGTCATGAAGAAAGCAATAGCAACAAACTAAACGATCATCGTGCTAAGCTAACGGATGGGTCAAGTCAATCACATCATTCTCTAATGATGTGATCCCGTTAATCAAATGACAACTCATGTCTATGGCTAGGAAACTTAACCATCTTTGATTCATCGAGCTAGTCAAGTAGAGGCATACTAGTGACACTCTATTTGTCAATGTATCCACACATGTACTAAGTTTCCGGTTAATACAATTCTAGCATGAATAATAAACATTTATCATGATATAAGGAAATATAAATAACAACTTTATTATTGCCTCTAGGGCATATTTCCTTCAGTCTCCCCCTTGCACTAGAGTCAATAATCTAGATTACATAGTAATGATTCTAACACCCATGGAGTCTTGGTGCTGAACATGTTTTGCTCGTGAGAGAGGCTTAGTCAACGGGTCTCCAACATTCAGGTCCGTATGTATCTTGCAAATCTCTATGTCTCCCTCCTTGACTTGATCGCGGATGGAATTAAAGCGTCTCTTGATGTGCTTGGTTCTCTTGTGAAATCTGGATTCCTTTGCCAATGCAATTGCACCAGTATTGTCACAAAAGATTTTCATTGGACCCGATGCACTAGGTATGACACCTAGATCGGATATGAACTCCTTCATCCAGACTCCTTCATTTGCTTCTTCTGAAGCAGCTATGTACTCCGCTTCACACGTAGATCCCGCCACGACGCTTTGCTCAAAACTGCACCAACTTACAGCTCCACCGTTCAATATAAATACGTGTCCGGTTTGTGACTTAGAGTCATCTGGATCAGTGTCAAAGGTTGCATCGACGTAACCATTTATGACGAGCTCTTTGTCACCTCCATAAACGATAAACATATCCTTAGTCCTTTTCAGGAATTTCAGGATGTTCTTGACTGCTGTCCAGTGATCCACTCCTGGATTACCTTGGAACCTCCCTGCTAAACTAATAGCAAGGCACACATCAGGTCTGGTACACAACATTGCATACATGATAGAACCTATGGCTGAAGCATAGGGAATGACTTTCATTTTCTCTCTATCTTCTGCAGTAGTCGGGCATTGAGTCTGACTCAACTTCACACCTTGTAACACATGCAAGAACCCTTTATTTGCTTGATCCATTTTGAACTTCTTCAAAACTTTATCAAGGTATGTGATTTGTGAAAGTCCAATTAAGCGTCTTGATCTATCTCTATAGATCTTGATGCCCAATATATAAGCAGCTTCACTGAGGTCTTTCATTGAAAAACTCTTATTCAAGTATACTTTTATGCTATCCAGAAATTCTATATCATTTCCAATCAACAATATGTCATCCACATATAATATTAGAAATGCTACAGAGCTCCCACTCACTTTCTTGTAAATACAGGCTTCCCCAAAAGTCTGTATAAAACCATACGCTTTGATCACACTATGAAAACGTTTATTCCAACTCTGAGATGCTTGCACCAGTCCATAAATGGATCGCTGGAGCTTGCACACTTTGTTAGCATCCTTTGGATTGATAAAACCTTCAGGTTGCATCATATACAACTCTTCTTCCAGAAATCCATTCAGGAATGCAGTCTTTACATCCATTTGCCAAATTTCATAATCATAAAATGCAGCAATTGCTAACATGATTGGGACGGACTTAAGCATCGCTACGGGTGAGAATGTCTCATCGTATTCAACTCCTTGAACTTGTCGAAAACCTTTCGCAACAAGTCGAGCTTTGTAGACAGTAACATTACCGTCATCGTCAGTCTTCTACTTGAAGATCCATTTATTCTCGATGGCTTGCCGATCATTGGGCAAGTCAACCAAAGTCCACACTTTGTTCTCGTACATGGATCCCATCTCAGATTTCATGGCCTCAAGCCATTTCACGGAATCTGGGCTCATCATCGCTTCCTCATAGTTCGTAGGTTCGTCATGGTCAAGTAACGTGACCTCCAGAACTGGATTACCGTACCACTCTGGTGCGGATCTTACTCTGGTTGACCTACGAGGTTCAGTAGTAACTTGAGAAGTTATATGATCATCATCATTAGCTTCCTCACTGATTGGTGTAGTAGTCACAGGAACTGATTTCTGTGATAAACTACTTTCCAATAAGGGAGCAGGTACAGTTACCTCATCAAGTTCTACTTTCCTCCCACTCACTTCTTTCGAGAGAAACTCCTTCTCTAGAAAGGATCCATTCTTAGCACCGAATGTCTTGGCTTCGGATCTGTGATAGAAGGTGTACCCAACAGTCTCCTTTGGGTATCCTATGAAGACACATTTCTCCGATTTGGGTTCGAGATTATCAGGTTGAAGTTTTTTCACATAAGCATCGCATCCCCAAACTTTAAGAAATGACAACTTGGGTTTCTTGCCAAACCACAGTTCATAAGGTGTCGTCTCAACAGATTTAGATGGTGCCCTATTTAACGTGAATGCAGCTTACTCTAAAGCATAACCCCAAAATGATAGAGGTAAATCAGTAAGAGACATCATAGATCGCACCATATCTAGTAAAGTACGATTACGACGTTCGGACACACCATTACGCTGTGGTGTTCTGGGTGGCGTGAGTTGCGAAACTATTCCACATTATTTCAAATGAAGACCAAACTCATAACTCAAATATTCTCCTCCACGATCAGATCGCAGAAACTTTATTTTCTTGTTACGATGATTTTCCACTTCACTCTGAAATTCTTTGTACTTTTCAAATGTTTCAGACTTGTGTTTCATCAAGTAGATATACCCATATATGCTCAAATCATCTGTGAAGGTCAGAAAATAATGATACCCGCCGTGAGCCTCAATGTTCATTGGACCACATACATCGGTATGTATGATTTCCAATAAATCTGTTGCTCGCTCCATTGTTCCGGAGAACGGAGTTTTAGTCATCTTGCCCATGAGGCATGGTTCGCAAGTACCAAGTGATTCCAAAAGTCCATCAGAATGGAGTTTCTTCATGCGCTCTACACCAATATGACCCAAACGGCAGTGCCACAAATAAGTTGGACTATCATTATCAACTCTGCATCTTTTGGCTTCAATATTATGAATATGTGTGTCACTACTATCGAGATTCAACAAACCACTCTTCAAGGGTGCATGCCCATAAAAGATATTACTCATATAAATAGAACAACCATTATTCTCGGATTTAAATGAATAACCGTCTCGCATCAAACAAGATCCAGATAAAATGTTCATGCTTAACGCTGGCACCAAATAACAATTATTCAGGTCTAAAACTAATCCCGAACGTAGATGTAGAGGTAGCGTGCCGACCGTGATCACATCGACTTTGGAACCATTTCCCACGCGCATCATCATCTCGTCCTTAGCCAATCTTCGCTTAATCCGTAGTCCCTATTTCGAGTTGCAAATATTAGCAACAAAACCAATATCAAATATCCAGGCAGTACTGCGAGCATTAGTAAGGTACACATCAATAACATGTATATCACATATAACTTTGTTCACCTTGCCATCCTTCTCATCCGCCAAATACTTGGGGGCAGTTCCGCTTCCAGTGACCATTCCCTTTGCAGTAGAGGCACTCAGTCTCAGGCTTAGGTCCAGACTTGGGCTTCTTCACTTGAGCAGCAACATGCTTGCCGTTCTTCTTGAAGTTCCCCTTCTTCCCTTTACCCTTTTTCTTGAAACTGGTGGTCTTATTGACCATCAACACTTGATGCTCCTTCTTGATTTCTACCTCCGCAGCCTTTATCATTGCGAAGAGCTCGGGAATTGTCTTATCCATCCCTTGCATATTATAGTTCATCACGAAGCTCTTGTAGCTTGGTGGCAGTGATTGACGAACTCTGTCAATGACACTATCATCAGGAAGATTAACTCCTAGCTGAGTCAAGTGGTTGTGGTACCCAGACATTCTGAGTATATGTTCACTGACAGAACTATTCTCCTCCATTTTACAGCTGTAGAACTTATTAGAGACTTCATATCTCTCAATTCGGGCATTTGCTCGAAATATTAACTTCAACTCCTGGAACATCTCATATGCTCCATGACGTTCAAAACGACGTTGAAGTCCCAGTTCTAAGCCGTAAAGCATGGCACACTGAACTATCGAGTAGTCATCAACACGTGACTGCCAGGCATTCACAATGTCTGCAGTTGCCGGCGCGGGTGGTACACCTAGCGGTGCTTCCAGGATGTAATTCTTCTGTGCAACAATGAGGATAATCCTCAAGTTACGGACCCAGTCCGTGTAGTTGCTACCATCATCTTTCAACTTAGCTTTCTCTAGGAACACATTAATATTCAAAGGAACAGTAGCACGGGCCATTGATCTACAACAACATAGACATGCAAAATACTATCAGGTACTAAGTTCATGATAAATTAAAGTTCAATTAATCATATTACTTTAATTACTCCCACTTAGATAGACATCCCTCTAATCATCTAAGTGATCACGTGATCCAAATCAACTAAACCATGTCCGATCATCACGTGAGATGGAGTAGTTTTGAATGGTGAACATCACTATGTTGATCATATCTACTATATGATTCACGCTCGACCTTTCGGTCTCAGTGTTCCGAGGCCATATCTGCATATGCTAGGCTCGTCAAGTTTAACCCGAGTATTCCGCGTGTGCAAAACTAGCTTGCACCCGTTGTATGTGAACGTAGATCTTATCACACCCGATCATCACGTGGTGTCTCGGCACGACGAACTTTCACAACGGTGCATACTCAGGGGGAACACTTGTACCTTGAAATTTAGTGAGAGATCATCTTATAATGCTACCGTCGATCTAAGCAAAATATGATGCATAAAGGATAAACATCACATGCAATCAATATAAGTGATATGACATGGCCATCATCATCTTATGCCTTTGATCTCTATCTCCAAAGCACCGTCATGATCATCATCGTCACCGGCGCGACACCTTGATCTCCATCGTAGCATCGTTGTCGTCTCGCCAACTATTGCTTCTACGACTATCGCTACCGCTTAGTGATAAAGTAAAACCAATTACATGGCGATTGCATGGCATACAATAAAGCGACAACCATATGGCTCCTGCCAGTTGCCGATAACTCTGTTACAAAACATGATCATCTCATACAATAAAATTTAGCATCATGTCTTGACCATATCACATCACAACATGCCCTACAAAAACAAGTTAGACGTCCTCTACTTTGTTGTTGCAAGTTTTACGTGGCTGCTACGGGCTGAGCAAGAACTACCTACGCATCAAAACCACAATGATTTTTCGTCAAGTGTGCTGTTTTAACCTTCAACAAGGACCAGGCGTAGTCACACTCGATTCAACTAAAGTTGGAGAAACTGACACCCGCTAGCCACCTGTGTGCAAAGCACATTGGTAGAACTAGTCTCGCGTAAGCGTACGCGTAATGTCGGTCCAGGCCGCTTCATCCAACAATACCGCTGAATCAAAGTATGACATGCTGGTAAGCAGTATGACTATTATCGCCCACAAATCTTTGTGTTCTACTCATGCATATAACATCTACGCATAGACCTGGCTCGAATGCCACTGTTGGGAAATGCAGTAATTTCAAAAAAAAATCCTACGCACACGCAAGATCCATCTAGGTGATGCATAGCAATGAGAGCGGAGAGTGTTGTCCACGTACCCTCGTAGACCGAAAGCGGAAGCGTTATGACAATGCGGTTGATGTAGTCATATGTCTTCACGGTCCGACCGATCCTAGCACCGAAAGTACGGCACCTCTGCGACCTGCACACGTTCAGCTCGGTGACGTCCCACGAACTCTAGATCCAGCTGAGTGTCGAGGGAGAGCTTCGTCAGCACGACGACATGATGACAGTGATGATGAAGTTGTCGACGCAGGGCTTTGCCTTAGCACTACAACGATATGACCGAGGAAGAAATCTGTGGAGGGGGGGTGCCGCACACGGCTAAACAATCAACTTGTGTGTCTATGGGGTGCCCCCTCCCCCGTATATAAAGGAGGGGAGGGGGAGGCCGGCCGGCCCTAGAGGGCGCCCCAAGGGGGGAGGAATCCTCCTTTCCTAGTCCTACTAGGAGGGGGAAGGAAGGAGAGGGGAAGGAAGAGGGAAAGAGGGGCCGCGCCCCCCTCCCCTAGTCCAATTCGGACTCCCTGGGGGGCGGGGCGCCACCTCCTGGCTGCTGCCCTCTCTCTCCCCTAAAGCCCACTAAGGGCCCAATAACTTCCTGGGGGGCGGGGGGTCTGGTAACCCTCCGGCACTTCAGTTTTATCCGAAACCTCCTGGAACACTTTTGGTGTCCGAACATAGCCGTCCAATATATCAATATTTATGTATCGACCATTTTGAGACTCCTCGTCATGTCTGTGATCACATCCGGGACTCCGAACTACATTCGGTACATCAAAACACATAAACTCATAATACCGGTCGTCACCGAATGTTAAGCGTGCGGACCCTACGGGTTCGAGAACTATATAGACATGACCGAGACTCGTCTCCGGTCAATAACCAATAGCGGAACCTGGATGCTCATATTGGTTCCTACATATTCTACGAAGATCTTTATCGGTCAAACCGCATAACAACATACGTTGTTCCCTTTGTCATCGGTATGTTACTTGCCCGAGATTCGATCGTCGGTATCTCAATACCTAATTCAATCTCGTTACCGGCAAGTCTCTTTAGTCGTTCCGTAATGCATCATCCCGCAACTAACTCATTAGTCACATTGCTTGCAAGGCTTATAGTGATGTGCATTACCGAGAGGGCCCAGAGATACCTCTCCGATACTCGGAGTGAAAAATCCTAATCTCGATCTATGCCAACTCAACAAACACCATCAGAGACACCTGTAGAGCATCTTTATAATCACCCAGTTATGTTGTGATGTTTGATAGCACACTAAGTGTTCCTCCGGTATTCGGGAGTTGCATAATCTCATAGTCATAGGAACATGTATAAGTCATGAAGAAAGCAATAGCAACAAACTAAACGATCATCGTGCTAAGCTAACGGATGGGTCAAGTCAATCACATCATTCTCTAATGATGTGATCCCGTTAATCAAACGACAACTCATGTCTATGGCTAGGAAACTTAACCATCTTTGATTCAACGAGCTAGTCAAGTAGAGGCATACTAGTGACACTCTGTTTGTCTATGTATTCACACATGTACTAAGTTTCTGGTTAATACAATTTTAGCATGAATAATAAACATTTATCATGATATAAGGAAATATAAATAACAACTTTATTATTGCCTCTAGGGCATATTTCCTTCATTTTGCAACTCACGCCACCTGGAACACCACAGCGTAATGGTGTGTCTGAACGTCGTAACCGTACTTTATTAGATATGGTGCCATCTATGATGTCTCTTACTGATTTACTACTATCGTTTTGGGGTTATGCTTTAGAGATGGCTGCATTCACGTTAAATAGGGCACCATCTAAACCCGTTGAGACGACACCATATGAGCTGTGGTTTGGCAAGGATCCGAAGTTGTCGTTTCTTAAAGTTTGGGGCTGCAATGCTTATGTGAAAAAGCTTTAGCCTGATAAGCTCGAACCCAAATTGGAGAAATGTGTCTTCATAGGCTACCCAAAGGAGACTGTTGGTTATACCTTCTATCACAGATCCGAAGGCAAGATATTCGTTGCTAAGAATGGATCCTTTCTAGAGAAGCAGTTTCTCTCGAAAGAAGTGAGTGGGAGGAAAGTAGATCTTGATGAGGTAATTGTACCTTCTCCCGAATTGGAAAGTAATTCATCATAGAAATCAGTTCGAGTGATTCCTACACCAATTAGTGAGGAAGCTAATGATGATGATCATGAAACTTCAGATCAAGTTACTACCGAACCTCGTAGGTCAACCAGAGTAAGATCCGCACCAGAGTGGTACGGTAATCCTGTTCTGGAGGTTATGTTACTTGACCATGACAAACCTACGAACTATGAGGAAGCGATGATGAGCCCAGATTCCGCGAAATGGCTTGAGGCCATGAAATCTGAGATGGGATCCATGTATGAGAACAAAGTATGGACGTTGGTTGACTTGCCCGATGATCGGCAAGCTATAGAGAATAAATGGATCTTCAAGAAGAAGACTGACGCTGACGGTAATGTTACTGTCTACAAAGCTCGACTTGTTGCGAAAGGTTTTCGAGAAGTTCAAGGAGTTGACTACAATGAGACCTTCTCACCCGTAGCGATGCTTTAGTCTGTCCGAATCGTGTTAACAATTGCCGCATTTTATGATTATGAAATTTGCAAATCGATGTCAAAACTGCATTCCTTAATGGATATCTTAAAGAAGAGTTGTATATGATGCAACCAGAAGCTTTTGTCGATCCAAAAGGTGCTAACAAAGTGTGCAAGCTCCAGCGATCCATTTATGGACTGGTGCAAGCCTCTCGGAGTTGGAATATACGTTTTGATAGTGTGATCAAAGCATATGGTTTTATACAGACTTTTGGAGAAGCCTGTATTTACAAGAAAGTGAGTGGGAGCTATGTAGCATTTCTGATATTATATGTGGATGCCATATTGTTGATCGAAAATGATACTGAATTTCTGAATAGCATAAAAGGATACTTGAATATTTTTCAATGAAAGACCTCGGTGAAGCTGCTTATATATTGGGCATCAAGATCTATAGAGATAGACCAAGACACTTAATTGGACTTTCACAAAGCACGTACCTTGATAAAGTTTTGAAGAATTTCAAAATGGATTAGTCAAAGAAAGGGTTCTTGATTGTGTTACAAGGTGTGAAGTTGAGTCAGACTTAATGCCCGACCACTGTAGAAGATAGAGAGAAAATGAAAGTCATTCCCTATGTCTCAGCCATAGGTTCTATCATGTATGCAATGTTGTGTACCAGACCTGATGTGTGCCTTGCTATTAGTTTAGCAGGGAGGTACCAAAGTAATCCAGGACTGGATCACTTGACAACGGTCAAGAACATTCTGAAATACCTGAAAAGGACTAAGGATATGTTTCTCGTTTATGGTGGTGACAAAGAGCTCGTCGTAAATGGTTACGTCGATCCAAGCTTTGACACTGATCCGGATGACTCTAAGTCACAAACCGGATACATATTTATATTGAATGGTGGAGCTGTCAGTTGGTGCAGTTCCAAGCAGAGCGTCGTGGCGGGATCTACGTGTGAAGCGGAGTACATAGCTACTTCGGAAGCAGCAAATGAAGGAGTCTGGATGAAGGAGTTCATATCCTATCTAGGTGTAATACCTAGTGCATCGGGTCCAATGAAAATATTTTGTGACAATACTGGAGCAATAGCCTTGGCGAAGTAATCCAGATTTCACAAGAGAACCAAACACATCAAGAGACGCTTCAATTCCATTTGCGATGAAGTCAAGGAGGGAGACATATAGATTTGCAAAATACATACCGATCTGAATGTTGTAGACCCGTTGACTAAGCCTCTCTCACGAGCAAAACATGATCAGCACCAAGACTCCATGGGTGTTAGAATCATTACTATGTAATCTAGATTATTGACTCTAGTGCAAGTGGGAGACTGAAGGAAATATGCCCTAGAGGCAATAATGAAGTTGATATTTATATTTCCTTATATCATGATAAATGTTCATTATTCATGCTAGAATTGTATTAACCAGAAACTTAGTACATGTGTGAATACATAGACAAACAAAGTGTCCCTAGTATGCCTCTACTTGACTAGCTCGTTAATTAAAGATGGTTAAGTTTCCTAACCATAGACATGTGTTGTCATTTGATGAACGGGATCACATCATTAGAGAATGATGTGATGGACAAGACCCATCCGTTAGCTTAGCATAAATGATCGTTTAGTTTTATTGCTATTGCTTTCTTCATGACTTATACATGTTCCTCTGAGTATGAGATTATGCAACTCCCGAATACCGGAGGAACACCTTGTGTGCTATCAAACTTCACAACGTTACTGGGTGACTGTAAAGATGCTCTACAGGTGTCTCTGATGGTGTTTGTTGAGTTGGCATAGATCGAGATTAGGATTTGTCACTCTGTGTATCAGAGAGGTATCTCTGGGCCCTCTCGGTAATGCACATCACCATGAGCCCTGCAAGCAATGTGACTAATGAGTTAGTCATGGGATGATGCATTATGGAACGAGTAAAGAGACTTGCTGGTAACGAGATTGAACTAGGTATGATGATACCGACGATCGAATCTCGGGAAAGTAACATACCGATGACAAAGGGAACAACGTATGTTGTTATGCGGTTTGGCCGATAAAGATCTTCGTAGAATATGTATGAGCCAATATGGGCATCCAGGTTCCGCTATTGGTTATTGACCGGAGATGTGTCTTGGTCATGTCTACATGGTTCTCGAACCCGTAGGGTCCACACGCTTAACGTTCGATGACGATTTGTATTATGAGTTATGTGATTTGATGACCGAAGTTTGTTCGGAGTCCCGGATGAGATCACGGACATGAAGAGGAGTCTCGAAATGGTTGAGAGGTAAAGATTCATATATTGTAAGGTTACATTCGGATACCGGAATGGTTCGGGTCGTTTCAGATGAGTTTTGGAGTACCTGGGGTTACCGGAACCCTCCCCCCGGGAAGTTCATGGGCCTTCATGGGCCTTAGTGGAAAGGAGAGGAGGGCCACAAGGGAGGCCACACCCCCATGGCCAGTCCGAGTTGGAGTAGGGAGGGGGGCCAGTCCGAATGGGACTAGGGAGGGGGCGGCTCCCCCTCTTTCCTTCTCCCCTCTTCATCCTTCCCTCTCTCTCCCTCTCTTGGAAAGGAAGGGGACTCCAACTAGGATTGGGAATCCTAGTTGGACTCCCCTATGGCGCGCCCCCCCTTATGGCCGGCCTCCTCTCCTCCCCCTTTATATACGTGGGAGGGGGGCACCCCAAAGGCACACCAAGTCTTCTCTTAGCCGTGTGCGGTGCCCCCCTCCACAGTTACACACCTTGGTCACATCGTCATAGTGCTTAGGCGAAGCCCTGCGCCGGTAACTTCATGATCACCATCGCCATGCCGTCGTGCTAACGAAACTCTCCCTCGTCCTCAACTGGATCAAGAGCTTGAGGGACGTCATCGTGCTGAACGTGTGTTGAACATGGAGGTGATGTACGTTCGGTGCTAGGATCGGTTGAATCACGAAGACGTTCGATTACATCAACCGCGTTACTAAACGCTTCCGCTTTCGGTCTATGAGGGTACGTGGATACACTCTCCCCGCTCGTTGCTATGCTTCTCCTAGATAGATCTTGCGTGATCGTAGGAATTTTTTTGAAATACTACGTTCCCCAACAGTATCCACGGTTGTCTTCCATACAAACACTTTCCAAGGAATTTATTATTTGACAACATAATGTAAATTCATTTTTCATTTCAGGACTGGGCATCCCTAATACCTTTGCCTTACTCTCGTGCAATGACAAGTGAATAAACACTCATCGTGAGAATAACACATCTAGCATGGAAAATATTAGCCACCCCTCAGCGCTCCGCGAGCGGTACGAACACACAAAAGAGAAGTTTATTTTGAAAATTAGAGATGGCACATACAAATTTGCTTAGAACGGCAAAATAATACCACATATAGGTAGATATAGTGGACTCATGTGGTAAAACTGGTTTAAAGGTTTTTGGATGCACAAGTAGAGATCATACTTAGTGCAAAATGAAGGCTAGCAAAAGATTGAGAAGCGACCAACCAAGAAACGAATAATCTCATAAGTGAGAATTAAGCATAATTAACACCGAATAATGCACCACAAGTAGGATATAATTTCATTGCATAATTATTGACTTTCGTGCTTGCATAGGGAATCATAAACCTTAACACCAATATTCTTACTAAAGCATAATTACTCATCAAGATGACTCACATATCACATCATCATATCTCAAAACTATTACTAAGAATCAAGTTTATTTTGTCCAATGATCTTCATGAAAGTTTTTATTTTATCCTTCTTGGATATCTATCACTTTGGAACTAATTTTCATATGTTGCTTTTGATAAGCTCATACAAATATAAATGAAGATCATGAGCATAATATTTCTTTCTCTTAAATTAATTTAAGTGAAGCAAGAGAGAACTTCTTGAAAATTTTACTAACTCTCAAACAAATCTAAGTGAAGCAAGAGAGCATTTCTTCAAAAATACTAAAGCACACCGTGCTCAAAAAGATATAAGTGATGCACTAGAGCAAGTCCATAGCTCATGAAAATTTAAGTGAAGCATAGGGAGCAATTCTAACAAGTCATGAAATAATTTTGGCTCTCTCAAATAGGTGTGTCCAGCAAGGAATCAAGACTTAAAACACAAAATAAAACAAGCAAAGACTCATATCATACAAGACGCTCCAAGCAAAACACATAGTATGTGACGAATAAAAATATAGCTTCGAGTAAAATACCGATGGTCGTTAGAAGAAAGAGGGGATGCCACTCGGGGCATCCCCAAGCTTAGTTGCTTGCTCTCTTTTGGATAATAGCTTGGGATGCCGGGGCATCCCCAAGCTTAGGATCTTCTTACTCCTTATTCCTTCATCCATCATAAGATAACCCAAAACTTGAAAACTTCAATCACACAAAACTCAACAAAACCTTCGTGAGATCCGTTACTATAAGAAAATAAATCACTACTATAAGTATTGTAGCAAACCAATTCATATTTTGTTTTTGCATTATATCTACTAAAATTGTATTAACCAGAATCTGTCAAAAGTTGAAATACAGTTTTGTGTTATCTTTTGCTAGCAGGACTAAGTTCATGATAAATTAAAGTTTATTTAATCATATTACTTAAGAATTCCCACATAGATAGACATCCCTCCAGTCATCTAAATGATCACGTGATCCATATCAACTAAACCATGTCCGATCATCACGTGAGATGGAGTAGTTTTCAATGGTGAACATCACTATGTTGATCATATCTACTATATGATTCACGCTCGACCTTTCTGTCTTAGTGTTCCGAGGCCATATCTGCATATGCTAGGCTCGTCAAGTTTAACCCGATTATTCTGCATGTGCAAAACTGGCTTGCACCCATTGTATGTGAATGTAGAGCTTATCACACCCGATCATCACATGGTGTCTCGGCACGACGAACTGTATCAATGGTGCATACTCAGGGACCTTGAAATTTAGTGAGAGATCATCTTATAATGCTACCGCCGAACTAAGCAAAATAAGATGCATAAAGGATAAACATCACATGCAATCAATATAAGTGATATGATATGGCCATCATCATCTTGTGCCTTTGGTCTCCATCTCCAAAGCACCATCATGATCACCATTGTCACTGGCTTGACACCTTGATCTCCATCGAAGCATCGTTGTCGTCTCGCCAACTATTGCTTCTACAACTATCGCTACCGCTTAGTGATAAAGTAAAGCAATTACATGGTGATTGCATTTCATACAATAAAGCGACAACCATATGGCTCCTGCCAGTTACCGATAACTGTGTTACAAAACATGATCATCTCATACAACAATTTATATAATCATGTCTTGACAATATCACATCACAACATGCCCTGCAAAAACAAGTTAGACGTCCTCTACTTTGTTGTTGCAAGTTTTACGTGGCTGCTACGGGCTTAGCAAGAACCGTTCTTACCTACGCATCAAAGCCACAATGATTTTTTGTCAAGTTTGCAACTTTAACCTTCAACAAGGACCGGCCGTAGTCACACTCGATTCAACTAAAGTTGGAGAAACAGACACCCACTAGCCACCTATGTGCGAAGCACGTCGGTAGAACCAGTCTCGCGTAAGCGTACGCGTAATGTCGGTCTGAGCTGCTTCATCTAACAATACCGCCGAATCAAAGTTGACATGCTGGTAAGCAGTATGACTATTACCGCTCACAACTCTTTGTGTTCTACTCGTGCATATAACATCTACGCATAGACCTGGCTTGGATGCCACTGTTGGGGAATGTAGTATTTCAGAAATTTTCCAATGATCACGCAAGATCTATCTAGGAGAAGCATAGCAACGAGCGGGGAGAGTGTGTCCACATACCCTCGTAGACCAAAAGAAGAAGCGTTTAGTAACGCGGTTGATGTAGTCGAACGTCTTCGCAATCCAACCGATCAAGTACCGAACGCACGGCACCTCCGCGATCTGCACACGTTCAGCTCGATGACGTCCCTCGAACTCTAGAACCAGCTGAGGTCGAGGGAGAGTTTCGTCAGCATGACGGCATGGTGACGGTGATGATGAAGTTACCGGCACAGGGCTTCGCCTAAGCACTACGACGATATGACCGAAGTGTGTAACTGTGGAGGGGGGCACCGCACACGGCTAAGAGAAGACTTGGTGTGTCCTAGGTGCCCCCTCTCCCCACATATATATAGGTTGGAGGGGGGAAGAGGCAGCCTTAGGCCGCCCCCAAGTAGGCCGAATCCTACTTGGGGTGCAAGCCCAATTCGGCCT
Organism: Triticum aestivum; assembly: GCF_018294505.1. Classification (NCBI taxonomy): domain Eukaryota; kingdom Viridiplantae; phylum Streptophyta; class Magnoliopsida; order Poales; family Poaceae; genus Triticum; species Triticum aestivum. The sequence continues at coordinate 146,356,309 of NC_057796.1, forward strand.
TCCCCTTCCTTATTTCAGCATATGGGAAGGAAAGAGAAGAGGGAAGAGAAGGAAAGGGTGGAGGCCGAACCCTCCTCCTTCCTTTCTTCTTCCCCTTCCTTTCCTCCTACTCCTATTTGGCCTATGAGGGGCGCACCAGCCCACCAGGGGCTGGTCTGTCCCTCACTTGGCCCAATAGGCCCATAACTTTGCCGGGGGGTGACCGGAACCCCTTCCGGTGACCCGATATCACCCGGAACACTTCCGGTGTCCAAGTATCATCGTCCTATATATGAATCTTTACCTCTAGACCATTTCGAGACTCCTCGTCATCTCCGTGATCTCATCCGGGACTCTGAACAAACTTCGGTACATCAAATCACATAACTCATAATACAAATCGTCATCGAACGTTAAGCGTGCAGACCCTACGGGTTCGAGAACTATGTAGACATGACTGAGACACATCTCTGGTCAATAACCAATAGCGAAACTTAGATGCTCATATTGGCTCCTATATATTCTATGAAGATCTTTATCGGTCAAACCGCATAACAACATATGTTGTTCTCTTTGTCATCGGCATGTTACTTGCCCGAGATCCGATCGTCGGTATCACCATACCTAGTTCAATCTTGTTACAGGCAAGTCTCTTTACTCGTTCTGTAATGCATCATCCCGTGACTAACTCATTAGACACATTGCTTGCAAGGCTCATAGTGATGTGCATTACCGAGAGGGCCCAGAGATACCTCTACGATACACGGAGTGACAAATCCTAATCTCGGTCTATGCCAACCCAACAAACACCTTCGAAGACACCTGTAGAGCATCTTTATAATCACCCAGTTATGTTGTGAAGTTTGATAGCACACAAAGTGTTCCTCCGGTATTCGGGAGTTGCATAATCTCATAGCCAGAGGAACATGTATAAGTCATGAAGAAAGCAATAGCAATAAAACTCAACGATCATAATGCTAAGCTAACGGATGGGGCTTGTCCATCACATCACTCTCTAATGATGTGATCCCGTTCATCAAATGACAAAACATGTCTATGGTCAGGAAACATAACCATCTTTGATTAACAAGCTAGTCAAGTAGAGGCATACCAGGGACACTTTGTTTTGTCTATGTATTCACACATGTACTAAGTTTCCGGTTAATACAATTCTAGCATGAATAATAAACATTTATCATGATATAAGGAAATATAAATACCAACTTTATTATTGCCTCTAGGGCATATTTCCTTCACCCTCACCGGTGGCCATCTTCATCATCCCGGTGCTCTCCATGACGAGGAGGGACTAGTTCACCCTCGGGGCTAAGGGTATGTACCAGAAGCTATGTGTTTGATCTCTCTCTCTCTCTCATGTTCTTGATTTGGCATGATCTTGATGTACCGCGAGCTTTGCTACTATAGTTGGATCTTATGATGTTTCTCCCCCTCTACCTTCTTGTAACAGATTGAGTTTTCCCTTTGAAGTTATCTTATCGGATTGAGTCTTTAAGGATTTGAGAACACTTGATGTATGTATTGCATGTGCTTATCTGTGGTGACAATGGGATATTCACGTGATCCACTTGATGTATGTTTTGGTGATCAACTTGCGAGTTTTGTGACCTTGTGAACTTATGCACAGGGATTTGCACACGTTTTCGTCTTGACTCTCTGGTAGAAACTTTGGGGCACTCTTTGAAGTTCTTTGTGTTGGTTGAATAGATGAATCTAAGATTGTGTGATGCATATCGTATAATCATACCCGCGGATACTTGAGGTGACATTGGAGTATCTAGGTGACATTAGGGTTTTGGTTGATTTGTGTCTTAAGGTGTTATTTTACTATGAACTCTAGGGCAGTTTGTGACACTTATAGGAATAGCCCAATGGATTGATCGGAAAGAATAACTTTGAGGTGGTTTCGTACCCTACAATAATCTTTTCGTTTGTTCTCCGCTATTAGTGACTTTGGAGTGACTCTTTGTTGCATGTTGAGGGATAGTTATATGATCTAATTATGTTATCCTTCTTGAGAGAACTTGCACTAGTGAAAGTATGAACCCTAGGCCTTGTTTCGAAGCATTGCAATACCGTTTGTGCTCACTTTTATCATTAGTTACCTTGCTGTTTTTATATTTTCGGATTACAAAAACCTATATCTACCATCCATATTGCACCTATATCACCATCTCTTCGCCGAACTAGTGCACCTATACAATTTACCATTGTATTGGGTGTATTGGGGACACAAGAGACTCTTTGCTATTTGGTTGCAGGGTTGTTTGAGAGAGACCATCTTCATCCTACGCATCCCACGGATTGATAAACCTTAGGTAATCCACTTGAGGGAAATTTGCTACTGTCCTACAAACCTCTGCACTTGGAGGCCCAACAACGTCTACAAGAAGAAGGTTATGTAGTAGACATCAGCACGCTGAGTGCACCCACTGGGTGTAGTCCCCGAGGCTACCGCTAACTGGAGGCAGTCGGTGGTAGTCTTAGAACTGTGGATCCTTTTCCCTTGGGCTATTTGCCATTTTTTAGCTCAATACGAGTCACTTTCCAGTAGGGGCACGCTGAGTGCACCCAGTAGGCACAGTCCCCGAGACTGCTGCCGATAGGGGGCAGTCTTTAGAACTATCGCATGGCACGCGGGGTGCTCGTCAACACTCGCATTCTGGTGAGACAATAGATAGGATCTTCTTCATCGCTGGCTTGGTGGTCAGCCGAGTGATAGTAGATCAGGATGTTGTTTTCCTCGATCTTCTTCATCACCGACTCGGTGGTCAGCCGAGTGATAGCATATCAGGACTTTGTTGTCCTCGATCTTCTTCATCACCGACTCGGTGGTCAGCCGAGTGATAGTAAATCAGGACCTTGTAGTCCTCGATCTTGCAATTTTATATCATTTTTAGGACTAACCTATTAACCTAGTGCCCAGTGTCAATTGTTGTTTTTTGCTTGTTTTTGGCTTTTCAGAAAATCAATATCAAACAGAGAAAAAACTTTGGATTTATTTTTTCTGGATGACAAGGGACCCACGAAGGTTTGGGAGAAGACACGAGGAAGCGACAAGCTTAGGGGCGCGCCCTAGGGGGCGCCCCGAGGCTTGTGGGACCCTCGTGGCACCTCCTGGCCTAATTCCACCTCTATAAATTCTCAAATATTTCAAATACATCAGAGAGCCGCCCTAAGCACTTTTTCCGCCGCCATAAGTTTATGTTCTTCCGCGATCCCATTTGGGTTTACTTTGTCTACATCATGTCATCTTGCTTAAGGCGTTACTCTGTTTTATCAACTTAATACCCTAGATGCAGGCTGGATTGTGGTCGACGGGTGGAATAATAGTAGTAGAGGCAGGCAGGAGTCGAACTACTTATCTCAGACGTGATGCCTATATACATGATCATGGCCTTGAATATCATCACAACTATGCGCTTTTCTATCAATTGCCCAACAGTAATTTGTTCACAAACCGTATGCTTTTTGTTCGAGAGAGAAGCCCCTAGTGAAATCTATGGGCTCCGGGTCTACCTTTATCATATATAAAATTCAAGAATACCTTGCTGCAATTTATTTACCGTTATTTTGTGTGTGTTTTATTTTATCTATCTACCACTATGAGATTTGATCCTTGCAAATAAACGCTGAGGGGATTGACAACCCTCTTGTTTTCGTTGGGTGCAAGTATTTTCTTTTATGTGTGCACGTGCTGCTAACGAGGTTCTGTGTGGTTGTCCTACTGGATTAGTAACCTTTTTTCTTAACTGAGGGAAATACTTGTCTCTACTGTGCGGCTTCATCCTCCTCTTCAAGGAAATCCCAAAGCATCTCACAAGTAGCAGCTTCCTCTCCTCGGCTCAGAAAGGTCTTCGGTTGATCCTATTGTCCGAAAGTGAAAGGCATGTTTGACCATTTATCTGATGTCGCTATGTGGTGAACGTGATTCATCTGCCGAAGGGCTCTTTTTTCGTTGATTCCCGAAAGGATGAGTTTCGTAGGTCATTAAGATCTCGCACTCGTCGGATGCTGTTGTCGGGCGCTTGTTACACGATTCAGTGGGGTTGAGGAGGTCTTCCCCTCCCTTTGCCACCTGTTTAACTAACCAACAAGCTCTAAGGCTATGAGTTGGGTTTGTGTTCAACATGACAGAGTGGATTGGACATGGTTGATCCAGGCGTCGAGGGTGGTTCTAGTTCCTATTACAGGCCTCTTTATTTCCCGTGGTGGCTCTTCTACCTTAGAGCGTGGAAGGCGCTCGATTGGTTCTGTATGCCTATCGCGATTTGCTGCTTTGACACAAATTGAATCCCTCTGTTCTTTTTAGCCAACCAGGTGTCCTCCATGATGCAGAATCTTGATACCAAGTCCGATAGTTCGAAAATCCTTTGACTCGTTGGAGAGCGAGAGCATTCAAGATGCCCTTGTCTTAGCAATTGTGCCAAAAAGCCGTCAAGACTTCTAAGCAATTCGGAATTTTGTTCTTGGCGAACAAGAATCTCATCTAGAATTGCCGAATTGTATCGCGTGGTTGTTCTTTAACATAGACTAGGTCCCAGACATCGGGTGGCCCAAAATTGCTCGGGTTGTACTCGATGTGGTGGTGGGTGTGATACGTCCATTTTGCATCATGCTTTTATATCGATATTTATTGCATTATGGGCTGTTATTACACATTATGTCACAATACTTATGCCTACTCTCTCTTATTTTACAAGGTTTACATGAAGAGGGAGAATGTCGGCAGCTGGAATTCTAGGCCGGAAAAGGAGCAAATATTAGAGACCTATTCTGCACAACTCCAAAAGTCCTGAAACTCCACGAAAGTCAGTTTTGGAATATATGAAAAATATTGGGCGAAGAAAGCACCAGAGGGGGGCCACCCACCGTCCACGAGGGTGGGGGCGCGCCCTACCCCCTGGGTGCGCCCCTTGCCTCGTGGGCCCCCTGGCAGGCCTTCGGTGCCCATCTTTGGCTATATGAAGTCTTTCACCCTGGAAAAAATCAGAAGCAATCTTTTCGGGACGAAGCACCGCCGCCACGAGGCGAAACCTGGCGAAACCAATCTAGGGCTCCGACGGAGCTGTTCTGCCGGGGAAACATCTCTCCGGGAGGGGGAAATCATCACCATCATCATCACCATCGATCCTCTCATCGGGATGGGGTCAATCTCCATCAACATCTTCACCAGCACCATCTCCTCTCAAACCCTAGTTCATCTCTTGTATCCAATCTTTGTCCCAAAACCTCAGATTGGTACCTGTGGGTTGCTAGTAGTGTTGATTACTCCTTGTAGTTGATGCTAGTTGGTTTATTTGGTGGAAGATCATATGTTCAGATCCTTTATGCATATTAATACCCCTCTGATTATGAACATGAATATGATTTGTGAGTAGTTACGTTTGTTCCTGAGGACATGGGAGAAGTCTTGCTATAAGTAGTCATGTGAATTTGGTATTCATTCGATATTTTGATGAGATGTATGTTGTCTTTCCTCTAGTGGTGTTATGTGAACGTCGACTACATGACACTTCACCATTGTTTGGGCCTAGAGTAAGGCATTCGGAAGTAATAAGTAGATGATGGGTCGCTAGAGTGACAGAAGCTTAAACCCTAGTTTATGTGTTGCTTCTTAAGGGGCTGATTTGGATCCATATGTTTCATGCTATGGTTAGGTTTACCTTAATACTTCTTTTGTAGTTGCGGATGCTTGCAATAGCGGTTAATCATAAGTGGGATGCTTGTCCAAGGAAGGGCAGTACCCAAGCACCGGTCCACCCACATATCAAATTATCAAAGTAACGAACGCGAATCATATGAGCGTGATGAAAACTAGCTTGACGATAATTCCCATGTGTCCTTGGGAGCGTTTTCCTTTATATAAGAGTTTTTCCAGGCTTTTCCTTTGCTACAAAAAGGATTGGGCCACCTTGCTTCACCTTGTTTACTTTTATTACTTGTTACCCGTTACAAATTACCTTACCACAAAACTATCTGTTACCGATAATTTCAGTGCTTGCATAGAATACCTTAGTGAAAACCGCTTGTCATTTCCTTCTGCTCCTCGTTGGTTCGACACTCTTACTTATCGAAAGGACTACGATAGATCCCCTATACTTGTGGGTCATCAAGACTCTTTTCTGGCGCCGTCGCCGGGGAGTGAAGCGCGTTTGGTAGGTGGAATTTGGTTAGGAAAAAATTATATAGTATGCTAAAATTTACTATCACTTGTTACTATGGAACATAATCCTTTGAGGGGCTTGTACGGGGTATCTTCAGCCCGACCAGTAGAGCAAAGAGTTGCTCCTAAACCTACTGAACCTACTGAAAATGCTTACTTTGAAATTTCTTCGGGTATGATAGAGAAACTGCTAGCTAATCCTTTTACATGAGATGGAACATTGCATCCCGATTTGCACCTAATCTATGTGGATGAAGTTTGTGGATTATTTAAGCTTGCAGGTATGCCCGAGGATGTTAACAAGAAGAAGGTATTCCCTTTATCTTTGAAGGTAAAGGCATTGACATGGTTTAGGCTATGTGATGATATTGGATCATGGAACTACAACCGATTGAAATTGGAATTTCATCAGAAGTTTTATCCTATGCATCTGGTTCATCGTGATCGTAATTATATATATAATTTTTGGCCTCGTGAAGGAGAAAGTATCGCTCAAGCTTGGGGGAGACTTAAGTCAATGTTATATTCATGCCCCAATCATGAGCTCTCAAGAGAAATTATTATTCAAAAAAATTATGCTCGGCTTTCTCTCAATAATCGCTCCATGCTCGATACTTCTTGTACTGGTTCTTTTATGATGAAGACTATTGAATTCAGATGGGATTTATTGGAAAGAATTAAACGCAACTCCGGAGATTGGGAACTCGACGAAGGTAAGGAGTCAGGTATAACACCTAAGTTTGATTGTGTTAAATCTTTTATGGATACCGATGTTTTCCGTGAATTTATCACTAAATATGGACTTGACTCTGAGATAGTAGCTTCTTTCTGTGAATCATTTGCTACTCATGTTGATCTCCCTAAGGAGAAGTGGTTTAAATATCATCCTCCCATTGAAGTAAAAGTAGTTGAACCTATTAATGTTGAAGAAAAGACTATCACTTATAATGTTGATCCTACTGTTCCTACCGCTTATATTGAGAAACCACATTTCCCTGTTAGAATAAAGGATCATGCTAAAGCTTCAACTGTGGTCAACAAAATTAATATTAGAATACCCAAACCCTCTGAGCAAATCAAAGTTGAACCTAATATTGATATGGTTAAAGATCTCTTGGTTGATAATATTGATGGGCATGTTATTTACTTTTGCGATGAAGTTGCTAGGATTGCTAGACCCGATACTAAAAATAAACATAGACTTGTTGTAGGCATGCCTGTTATTTCTGTTAAAATAGGAGATCATTGCTATCATGGTTTATGTGATATGGGTGCTAGTGCGAGCGCAATACCTCATTCTTTATACGAAGAAATTATCCATGATATTGCACCTGCTGAGTTAGAAGGTATTGATGTTACAATTAAGCTTGCCAATAGAGATACTATTTCACCAATTGGGATTGTAAGAGATGTTGAAGTCTTGTGTGGGAAAGTTAAATATCCTACTTATTTTCTTGTTCTTGCTTCCCCACAAGATGACTTTTGTCCCATTATATTTGGTAGACCCTTCTTGAATACTTTTAATGCTAAGATAGACTACAAAAAGGATGTTGTTATTACTGGATTAGGGGATATGTCTAATGATTTTAATTTTGCTAAATTTCATAGACAACCCCATGATAAAGAATTGCTTAGTAAATATGAAATTATTGGTCTTGCTTCTATTACCGTGCCTCCTAACGATCCTTTAGAACAATATTTGCTAGACCATGAAAATGATATGTTTATGAATGAAAGAAGGGAAATAGATGAAGTATTCTTTAAACAGGGACCTATTTTGAAACACAACTTACCTGTTGAAATTCTAGGGGATCCTCCTCCACCCAAGGGTGATCCCGTGTTTGAGCTTAAACCATTACCTGATACTCTTAAGTATGCTTATCTTGATGAAAAGAAGATATATCCTGTTATTATTAGTGCTAATCTTTCAGAGCAGGAAGCAGAGAAATTATTGAAAACTCTGAAGAAGCACCGTGCTGCTATTGGATATACTCTGGATGATCTTAAGAGCATTAGTCCCACTCTATGCCAGCACAAAATAAAATTAGAGAAAGATGCTAAACCGGTTGTTGATCACGAACGACGGTTAAATCCTAAGATGAAAGAAGTGGTAAGAAAAGAAATATTAAAGCTTCTGGAGGCAGGTATAATTTATCCCGTTGCTGATAGTCAGTGGGTAAGTCCTGTCCATTGTGTCCCTAAGAAGGGAGGTATTACTGTTGTTCCTAATGATAAAGATGAATTGATCCCACAAAGAATTGTTACAGGTTATAGAACGGTAATTGATTTCTGCAAACTGAATAAAGCTACTAAAAAGGATCATTACCCTTTACCTTTTATTGATCAAATGCTAGAAAGATTATCCAAACATACACATTTTTGCATTCTAGACAGTTATTCTGGTTTCTCTCAAATACCTGTGTCAAAAGAGGATCAGGAAAAGACCACTTTTACTTGCCCTTTCGGTACCTTTGCTTATAGATTTAGTTTATGCAATGCACCTGCTACCTTTCAAAGATGTATGACTGCTATATTCTCTGACTTTTGTGAAAATATTGTTGAGGTTTTCATGGATGATTTCTCCGTGTATGGAACTTCTTTTGATGATTGCTTAAGCAACCCTGATCGAGTTTTGTAGAGATGTGAAGAAACTAATCTTGTCTTGAATTGGGAGAAGTGCCACTTTATGGGGCATAAAATTTCTGAAAGAGGTATTGAAATTGATAAAGCTAAAGTTGATGCTATTGAAAAGATGCCGTGTCCTAAGGACATTAAAGGTATAAGAAGTTTCCTTGGTCATGCCGGTTTCTACAGGAGGTTCATTAAAGACTTCTCAAAAATTTCTAGGCCTCTGACTAATCTCTTACAAAAAGATGTTCCTTTTTTCTTTGATGATGATTGTGTAGAAGCATTTGAAATACTTAAGAAAGCCTTGATTTCTACACCTATTGTTCAGCCACCTGATTGGAATTTACCCTTTGAAATTATGTGTGATGCTAGTGATTATGCTGTAGGTGCTCTTCTAGGACAAAGAGTTGATAAGAAATTAAATGTTATCCAATATGCTAGTAAAACTCTAGACAGTGCCCAAAGAAATCATGCTACTACTGAAAAAGAATTTTTAGCAGTTGTATTTGCTTGTGATAAGTTCAGACCTTATATTGTTGATTCTAAAGTAACTGTTCACACTAATCATGCTGCTATTAAATATCTTATGGAAAAGAAAGATGCTAAACCTAGACTTATTAGATGGGTTCTCCCACTACAAGAATTTGATTTGCATATTACAGATAGAAAGGGAGCTGAGAACCCCGCTGTAGACAACTTGTCTAGGTTAGAGAATGTTCTTGATGACCCGCTACCTATTGATGATAGCTTCCCTGATGAACAATTAGCTGTCAGGAATGCTTCTCGTACTGCTCCATGGTATGCTGATTATGCTAATTACATTGTTGCTAAATTTATACCACCTAGTTTCACATACCAGCAAAAGAAAAAGTTTTTATATGATTTAAGACATTACTTCTGGGATGAACCACACCTTTATAAAGAAGGAGTAGATGGTGTTATTAGACGTTGTGGACCCGAGCATGAACAGGAACAGATCCTACGCAAGTGTCACTCCGAGGCTTATGGAGGACACCACGCTGGAGATAGAACTGCACATAAGGTATTGCAATCCGGTTTTTATTGGCCTACTCTTTTAAAGATGCCCGTAAGTTTGTCTTGTCTTGTGATGAATGTCAAAGAATTGGTAATATTAGTAGACCTCAAGAAATTCCTATGAACTATTCACTTGTTATTGAACCATTTGCTGTTTGGGGCTTTGATTATATGGGACCGTTTCATTCCTCTAATGGGTATACACATATTTTAGTTGCTGTTGATTACGTTACTAAGTGGGTAGAAGCTATTCCAACTAGTAGTGCTGATCATAACACCTCTATTAAGATGCTTAAAGAAGTTATTTTTCCGAGGTTTGGAGTCCCTAGATATTTAATGACTGATGGTGGTTCACATTTTATTCATGGTGCCTTTCGTAAAATGCTTGCTAAGTATGATGTTAATCGTAGAATTGCATCTCCATATCATCCACAATCTAGTGGTCAAGTAGAACTAAGTAATAGAGAGATTAAATTAATTTTGCAAAAGACTGTTAATAGATCTAGAAAGAATTGGTCCAAAAAACTTGATGATGCATTATGGGCCTATAGAACTGCATATAAAAACCCAATGGGTATGTCTCCATATAAAATGGTTTATGGAAAAGCATGTCACTTACCTCTCGAACTAGAACATAAGGCATATTGGGCCATTAAAGAGCTCAATTATGATTTCAAACTTGCCGGTGAGAAGAGGCTATTTGACATTAGCTCAGTTGATGAGTGGAGAACCCAGGCCTATGAGAATGCCAAACTGTTTAAAGAAAAAGTTAAAAGATGGCATGACAAAAGGATACAAAAGTGTGAGTTTAATGTAGGTGATTATGTTTTGCTATACAACTCTCGTTTAAGATTTTTTGCAGGAAAACTTCTCTCTAAATGGGAAGGCCCTAACGTTATCGAGAAGGTCTATCGTTTCGGTGCCAGAAAAATCAACAACTTCGAAGGCACAAATCCAAAGGTGGTGAACGATCAAAGAATCAAACATTATATCTTAGGTAATCCAATAAATGTTGAAACTAATGTTATTGATACCATAACCCTGGAGGAATACATAAGGGACACTTTCCAGAATGTTTCAGACTCCGAAAAGGAATAGGTATGTGGTACGGTAAGTAAACCGACTCCAAAACAGTTCTAATGATAAATTTTCTCCGTTTTGGAATGTTTAAGAACATAGGAAAATAAGAAGTAGTCTGAAAGGGACACGAGGCACCCACGAGGGTGGAGGGCGCGCCCCCCTGCCTCGTGGGCACCTCGTGTGCCCTCCGGACTCCGTTTTCTTGCACGATACTTCTTTTGGTCGGTAAAAATTCATTATATAATCTTCCGAAGGTTTTGACCCTCGTATCACGCAAATATCCTCTGTTTTTATTTCAAGTTGTTTTCTGCCAGAGTTGTCATGGCCAGGCATCATGTCGTCCCCCTCCTCCAACAATGAGGGCAACGATGCTTGGCTAATGAAGATAGAGCTGAAGAGAGAAGAACCCGGGGAGATCGACAAGGATGGTAGGATCAAGAAGGCCACAGAGGATCAAGCTCCGGCAGCAGAAGAAGAAGACATCCTTCAACCTCATTACAATCTTCCTACCCCTACTGAAATTGAAGGTTTCAAGATGATTGAAATAGTTCGGGTGCAGAATAAGTATCTAACTCGTGAAAACATTCTGTTGCAAGAGCATATCACCGCACTCAAGGGAATTATTCGTAAGTTGGAGCACCTCCTATGCTCGATGTTGGATGACAAGCCTACGTCATCAACAACTCCATCATCACCACCTCCGAAGAAAGAGACATAAATACATGGGTATGGGCACTCCCCTTGGCAACTGCCAAGCTTGGGGGAGGTGCCCTGGTATCGTATCACCATCACGCTCCTATGTTTATCGTTTTTCTTAGTTCGATCCTTTTAGTAATATCTTGATTTAGTAGAATAAAGTTTTGGTATGATCTATTTTTGAGTTTTTGCTTTAAGATCCTTCTATGTAGTCGAGTTCGTGAGCTATATATAATAAAGATTAGTTTTGAGTCAAGGGCTTGATTATCTTGCTATGATCTTGAGGGAATAAAAATAAAAGAGAAGAGAAAGAATAAAAAGAATTAAAGAGATCATGTTGATCTTATGGAGAGTAATGACTTCACATATAAAAGAGTATGATGAATAAATGTTGAGAGTTGACAAACATAGTTTTGGTCATCGTTGCAATTAATAGGAAGTAATAAAGAAAGAGAGGTTTTCACATATAAATATACTATCTTGGACATCTTTCATGATTGTGAGCACTCATTAAAATATGACATGCTAAAAATTTGATGTTGGACAAGGAAGACAACGTAATGGGTTATGTTTTCTTATATCCGAAATAAAGTATATTGTCATGGATCATCCAACATGTTGAGTTGCCTTTCCCCCTGATGCTAGCCAAATTCTTTGCACCAAGTAGAGATACTACTTGTGCTTCCAAATATCCTTAAACCCGGTTTTGCCATGAGAGTCCACCATATCTGCATATGGATTGAATAAGATCCTTCAAGTAAGTTGTCATTGTTGCGTGCAATAAAAAATTGCTCTCTAAATATGTATGATTTATTAGTGTGGAGAAAATAAGCTTTATACGATCTTGTGATGTGGAAGCAATAAAAGCGACGAACTGCATAATAAAGGTCCATATCACAAGTGGCAATATAAAGTGACGTTCTTTTGCATTAAGATTTCGTGCATCCAACCATAAAAGCACATGACAACCTCTACTTCCCTCTGCGAAGGGCCTATCTTTTATTCTTGTCTTATACCTTATACAAGAGTCATGGTGATCTTCACCTTTCCTTTTTACGTTTTATCCTTTGGCAAGCACATTGTGTTGGAAAGATCCTGATATATATATATATATATATCCAATTGGATGTAAGTTATCATAAAGTATTATTGTTGACATTACCCTTGAGGTAAAAGGTTGGGAGGCAACATTATAAGCCCCTGTCTTTCTCTGTGTCTGATTAAAACTCCATACCCATAAGTATTGTGTGAGTGTTAGCAATTATGAAATACTAAATGATAGTTGAGTATGTGGACTTTCTGAAAAGCTCTTATATTGACTCTTTCCGATGTTATGATAAATTGCAATTGCTTCAATGACTGAGATTATAGTTTGTTGGTTCTCAATGAAGTTTCTGATTCATACTTGACATTGTGAATAGATTGTGACTTTAGCATAAGAAATCATATGACAATATATATATGTTGTTATTATAAGAATGATCATGATACCCTCATGTCCGTATTTTATTTTATCGACACCTCTATCTCTAAACATGTGGACATATTTTTCGTTATTGGCTTCCGCTTGAGGACAAGCGAGGTCTAAGCTTGGGGGAGTTGATACGTCCATTTTGCATCATGCTTTTATATCGATATTTATTGCATTATGGGCTGTTATTACACATTATGTCACAATACTTATGCCTATTCTCTCTTATTTTACAAGGTTTACATGAAGAGGGAGAATGCCGGCAGCTGGAATTCTGGGCTGGAAAAGGAGCAAATATTAGAGACCTATTCTACACAACTCCAAAAGTCCTGAAATTCACGAAAGTCAGTTTTGGAATATATAAAAAATATTGGGCGAAGAAAGCACCAGTGGGGGGCCACCCACCGTCCACGAGGGTGGGGGGCGCGCCCTACCCCCTGGGCGTGCCCCTGCCTCGTGGGCCCCCTGGCAGGCCTCCGGTGCCCATCTTTGGCTATATGAAGTCTTTCGCCCTGGAAAAAATCAGAAGCAATCTTTTCAGGACGAAGCACCGCCGCCACGAGGCGGAACCTGGCGAAACCAATCTAGGGCTCCGGCGGAGCTGTTCTGCCGGGGAAACATCTCTCCGGGAGGGGGAAATCATCACCATCGATCCTCTCATCAGGATGGGGTCAATCTCCATCAACATCTTCACCAGCACCATCTCCTCTCAAACCCTAGTTCATCTCTTGTATCCAATCTTTGTCCCAAAACCTCAGATTGGTACCTGTGGGTTGCTAGTAGTGTTGATTACTCCTTGTAGTTGATGCTAGTTGGTTTATTTGGTGGAAGATCATATGTTCAGATCCTTTATGCATATTAATACCCCTCTGATTATGAACATGAATATGATTTGTGAGTAGTTATGTTTGTTCTTGAGGACATGGGAGAAGTCTTGCTATAAGTAGTCATGTGAATTTGGTATTCGTTCGATATTTTGATGAGATGTATGTTGTCTTTCCTCTAGTGGTGTTATGTGAACGTCGACTACATGACACTTCACCATTGTTTGGGCCTAGAGTAAGGCATTGGGAAGTAATAAGTAGATGATGGGTCGCTAGAGTGATAGAAGCTTAAACCCTAGTTTATGTGTTGCTTCGTAAGGGGCTGATTTGGATCCATATGTTTCATGCTATGGTTAGGTTTACCTTAATACTTCTTTTGTAGTTGCGGATGCTTGCAATAGCGGTTAATCATAAGTGGGATGCTTGTCCAAGGAAGGGCAGTACCCAAGCACCGGTCCACCCACATATCAAATTATCAAAGTAACGAACGCGAATCATATGAGCGTGATGAAAACTAGCTTGACGATAATTCCCATGTGTCCTTGGGAGCGTTTTCCTTTATATAAGAGTTTTTCCAGGCTTTTCCTTTGCTACAAAAAGGATTGGGCCACCTTGCTTCACCTTGTTTACTTTTATTACTTGTTACCCGTTACAAATTACCTTATCACAAAACTATCTGTTACCGATAATTTCAGTGCTGGCATAGAATACCTTAGTGAAAACCACTTGTCATTTCCTTCTACTCCTCGTTGGGTTCGACACTCTTACTTATCGAATGGACTATGATAGATCCCCTATACTTGTGGGTCATCAGGGTTGGATAATTTTTTTGACCCGGATCTATTATACTTGACGCTCCGAGATGCTCCTCCCAAGATTGCTGTGCTAAAGCTGAACCAGTTGGACTGGCTTTTAGGTCTGAGCTCCATGATCCTTTCAATTGGTTGGGTTCGCCATCCTCCATTAGGAGGCATGCTAGTTCTTGGTTTGTATGCATGTGAAGATCCTCGGTCGAGTTAGGAGAGAGAGCGTGAGGCTCGGCTATAGGTTCAGGATCGTTACACCTCAGCTCTAGAGGGAGGAGGGCGATCCGATATGGTTTTCCTCTTTGGTTGATCCGATGACTTGAGGCTTTGCTGTAGGATACACATCATCTTGGTTCGACCATGGACCGATACCTTCATTGTTCCGAAGCGACCATACGGTGGGACCTACGTGGGCCACCAATGTCGGTGCTAAAACCGGCGGATCTCGGGTAGCGGGTCCCGAGCTGAGAGTCTAGGAACAATGGTAACAGGAGGCGAGGGGGCGATGTTTTATCCTGGTTCAGGCCCTCTCGAAGAGGTAAAACCCTACGTCCTGCTTGGATTGTATTGATTTGATGGGGTACAGAGTACAAGATGATCTACCTCGACATCGTATGATTGTGTTCTAAACCCTAGGGCTTGTTATCGTACCCCTAAAGACTAAAACCCCTTGGCTTATATATGTCCCGGGGGTATTTAGGTTACACACATGGTCGGTTGCTAACTAGGAAAATCATGCCGACTACTAGAACTTTCCCTGAAGTGTACGCTAAGTCTTCGAAAGTTTCCATTTTGCTCACGCCAAGGGTCATAGCTTCCGTAGCCCTTCCTCCAGTGGTCGGCGGGCCATGAGCCCGGCCCATGGACGATAGGTTGTACAGGTTGACACCCCTTAATCTAGGACACCCTAAGGGAGGAGAGTGAACCTGGCGTGAATGAA
>NC_057796.1:146728050-146850303 GCF_018294505.1 Triticum aestivum
AGGGGCTAGGGTTTGGCGGCTCGGGCCCCTCGCTTTTTAAAGGGCCGGCCGGGTCGGTGTCCCAGGCGGACACGGCCCGGTAGGTCGGTAATTTTTTTTAAATAATTCCGACGTGTAGAAAAAAAAAGAAAAGAAATACGAAACGGACTCCAAAAATCCCGATATAAATTTTTCCCGTCGTCTAAAAATAGGCCGGACAAGGTGAACATTTATTTGGGCCCTAAATCCAATTTTCAAAAATGCATATTTTTCCTAATTCAAATAAAATAACGATAAAACTCCGAATAAAAATCTTATTTGATTTTAATATTAAATCCCCGATATTTCTTTATTTTGAGGAAGTCATTTTATCCTCTCTATTTTGTTTTTATAAAAGAAATATTCAAGAGAAAAATAATTAAAATCAAACGATCCTTTTTTCAAAATTCGAGAAAAACTCGAATATGAAAATAATGAAATCCCCAACTCTCTCCGCGGGTCCTTGAGTTGCGTAGAATTTCTAGGATAAAAAAATGCAATAAAATATGATATGCAATGATGATCTAATGTATAACATTCCAAATTGAAAATTTGGGATGTTACACCAAAGTCACTATTAGCGGAGAACAAACGAAGAGATTATGGTAGGGTACGAAACCACCTCAAAGTTATCCTTTCTCATCGATCTATTCAAGAGTCCGTAGTAAAATAACATGAAGCTATTCTTTCCGTTCGATCTATCATAGAGTTCGTACTAGAATAACACCTTAAGACACAAATCAACCAAAACCCTAATGTCACCTAGATACTCCAATGTCACCTCAAGTATCCGTGGGTATGATTATACGATATGCATCACACAATCTCAGATTCATCTATTCAACCAACACAAAGTACTTCAAAGAGTGTCCCAGAGTTTCTACCGGAGAGTCAAGACGAAAACGTGTGCCAACCCGTATGCATAGGTTCATGGGCGGAACCCGCAAGTTGATCACCAAAACATACATCAAGTGGATCACGTGATATCCCATTGTCACCACAGATAAGCACGACAAGACATACATCAAGTGTTCTCAAATCCTTAAAGACTCAATCCGACAAGATAACTTCAAAGGGAAAACTCAATCCATTACAAGAGAGTAGAGAGGGAGAAAACATCATAAGATCCAACTATAATAGCAAAGCTCGCGATACATCAAGATCGTATCACCTCAAGAACACGAGAGAGAGAGAGAGAGAGAGAGAGAGAGAGATCAAACACATAGCTACTGGTACATACCCTCAGCCCCGAGGGTGAACTACTCCCTCCTCGTCATGGAGAGCGTCGGGATGATGAAGATGGCCACCGGTGAGGGATCCCCCCTCCGGCAGGTGATACGTCTCCAACGTATCTATAATTTTTGATTGCTTCATGCTATATTATATTCTGTTTGGATGATTAATGGGCTTTGTTATACACTTTTATATTATTTTTGGGACTAACCTATTAACCGGAGGCCCAGCCCAAAATTGATGTTTTTTGCCTATTTCAGAGTTTCGCGGAAAAATAATATCAAACGGAGTCCAAACGGAATGAAACCTTTGGGAACGTGATTTTCAGAGCGAACGTGATCCAGAGGACTTGGACCCTACGTCAAGAAACCAACCAGGAGAGCACGAGGTAGGGGGCGCGCCTACCCCCCTGGGCGCGCCCTCCACCCTCGTGGGGCCCACGTTGCTCCACCGACATACTTCTTCCTCCTATATATACCTACGTACCCCCAAACCAATAGAAGCATCCACGAAAACCTAATTCCACCGCCGCAACCTTCTGTACCCGTGAGATCCCATCTTGGGGCCTTTTCCGGCGTCCTGCTGGAGGGGTCATTGATCACGGAGGGCTTCTACATCAACACCATAGCCTCTCCGATGATGTGTGAGTAGTTTGCCTCAGACCTTCGGGTCCATAGTTATTAGCTAGATGGCTTCGTCTCTCTCTTTGGATCTCAATACAAAGTTCTCCACGATTCTCGTGGAGATCTATTTGATGTAATCTTCTTTTGCGGTGTGTTTGTTGAGACCGATGAATTGTGGGTTTATGATCAAGTTTATCTATGAACAATATTTGAATCTTCTCTGAATTCTTTTATGTATGATTGGTTATCTTTGCAAGTCTCTTCGAATTATCAGTTTGGTTTGGCCTACTAGATTGATCTTTCTTGCAATGGGAGAAGTGCTTAGCTTTGGGTTCAATCTTGCGGTGTCCTTTCCCAGTGACAGCAGGGGCAGCAAGGCACGTATTGTATTGTTGCCATCGAGGATAAAAAGATGGGGTTTGTATCATATTGCATGAGTTTATCCCTCTACATCATGTCATATTACTTAAAGTTACTCTGTTCTTTTGAACTTAATACTCTAGATGCATGCTGGATAGCGGTCGAGGGTGTGGAGTAATAATAGTAGATGCAGGCAGGAGTCGGTCTACTTGTCACGGACGTGATGCCTATATACATGATCATACCTAGATATTCTCATAACTATGCTCAATTCAATCAATTGCTCAACAGTAATTTGTTCACCCGCCGTAATACTTATGCTCTCGAGAGAAGCCACTAGTGAAACCTATGGCCCCGGGTCTATTTTCCATCATATTAATCTTCCAACACTTAGCTATTTTTATTGCCTTTATTTTACTTTGCATCTTTATTATAAAAATACCAAAAATATTATCTTATCATATCTATCATATCTCACTTTCATAAGTGACCGTGAAGGGATTGACAACCCCTTTATTGCGTTGGTTGCGAGGTTTTTATTTGTCTGTGTAGGTGCGAGGGACTTGAACGTGGCCTCCTACTGGATTGATACCTTGGTTCTCAAAAACTGAGGGAAATACTTATGCTACTTTACTGCATCACCCTTTCCTCTTCAAGGGAAAACCAACGCAGTGCTCAAGAGGTAGCAAGAAGGATTTCTGGCGCCGTTGCCGGGGAGTCTACGCAAAAGTCAACATACCAAGTACCCATCACAAACTCTTATCTCCCACATTACATTATTTGCCATTTGCCTCTCGTTTTCCTCTCCCCCACTTCACCCTTGCCATTTTATTCGCCCTCTCTTTTCCGTTCGCCTCTTTTTTGTTTGCTCGTGTGTTGGATTGCTTGCTTGTCACGATGGCTCAAGATAATACTAAATTGTGTGACTTTACTAATACCAACAATAATGATTTTCTTAGCACTTCGATTGCTCCCCTTACCAATACTGAATCTTGTGAAATTAATGCTGCTTTGTTGAATCTTGTCATGAAAGATCAATTCGCCGGCCTTCCTAGTTAAGATGCCGCTACCCATCTAAATAGCTTCGTTGATTTGTGTGATATGCAAAAGAAGAAAGATGTGGACAATGATATTGTTAAATTGAAGCTATTTCCTTTTTCGCTTAGAGATCGTGCTAAAGCTTGGTTTTCGTCTTTGCCTAAAAATAGTATTGATTCTTGGAATAAGTGCAAAGATGCTTTTATCTCTAAGTATTTTCCTCCCGCTAAGATCATCTCTCTTAGAAACGATATTATGAACTTTAAGCAACTTGATCATGAACATGTTGCACAATCTTGGGAGAGGATGAAATAAATGATACGTAATTTCCCTACACATGGTTTGAATTTATGGATGATTATACAAATTTTTTATGCCGGATTTAATTTTGCTTCTAGAAATCTTTTAGATTCGGCCGCGGGAGGCACATTTATGGAAATCACTTTAGGAGAAGCTACTAAACTCCTAGATAATATTATGGTTAATTATTCTCAATGGCACACCGAAAGATCTACTAGTAAAAAAGTGCATGCGATAGAAGAAATTAATGTTTTGAGTGGAAAGATGGATGAGCTTATGAAATTATTTGCTAATAAAAGTGTTTCTTCTGATCCTAATGATATGACTTTGTCTACTTTGATTTAAAATAATAATGAATCTATGGATGTGAATTTTGTTGGTAGGAATAATTTTGGTAACAACTCGTATAGAGGAAACTTTAATCCTAGGCCGTATCCTAGTAATCCCTCTAATAATTATGGTAATTCCTACAACAATTCTTATGGAAATTTTAATAAGATGCCCTCTGAATTTGAGACTAGTGTTGAATAATTTATGAATTCACAAAAGAATTTCAATGCTTTGCTTGAAGAAAAATTGCTCAAGGTTGATGAATTGGCTAGGAACGTTGATAGAATTTCTCTTGATGTTGATGCTTTGAAACTTAGATCTATTCCACCTAAGCATGATATCAGTGAGTCTCTCAAAGCCATGAGAATTTCCATTGATGAGTGCAAAGAAAGAACCGCTAGGATGCATGCTAAGAAAGATTGCTTTATGAAGGCGTGTTCTTCTAATTTCTATGAAAATAAAGATGAAGATCTGAAAGTTATTGATGTGTCCCCTATTAAATCTTTGTTTTTCAACATGAATCTTGATAATGATGGGACTGAATATGAGCCACCTTTACCTAGAAGGCGTTCCAAAAATTCGGAGTCTTTAGATCTTGATGCTAAAATTGGTAAAAGTGGGATTGAAGAGATCAAAACTCTAGATATTAATGAACCCACTATTTTGGATTTCATGGAATTTAATTATGATAATTGCTATTTGATAGATTGTATTTCCTTGTTGCAATCCGTGCTAAATTCTCCGCATGCTTATAGCCAAAATAAAGCTTTTACTAAACATATCGTTGACGCTTTGATGCAATCTTATGAAGGAAAACTTGAGTTGGAAGTCTCTATCCCTAGAAAACTTTATGATGAGTGGGAACCTACTATTAAAATTAAAATTAAAGATCATGAATTCTATGCTTTGTGTGATTTGGGTGCTAGTGTTTCCACGATCCCAAAAAAATTGTGTGATTTGCTAGGTTTCCGTGCATTTGATGATTGTTCTTTGAACTTGCACCTTGCGGATTCCACCATTAAGAAACCTATGGGAAGAATTAATGATGTTCTTATTGTTGCAAATATGAACTATGTGCCCGTAGATTTTATTGTTCTTGATATAGATTGCAATCCTTCATGTCCTATTATTCTTGGTAGACCTTTCCTTAGAACGATTGGTGCAATTATTGATATGAAGGAAGGAAATATTAGATTCCAATTTCCGTTAAAGAAAGGCATGGAACAATTTCCTAGAAACAAAATTAAACTACCATATGAATCTATTGTGAGAGCCACTTATGGATTGCCTACCAAAGATGGCAATACTTAGATCTATCCTTGCTTTTATGCCTAGCTAGGGGCGTTAAACGATAGCGCTTGTTGGGAGGCAACCCAATTTTATTTTTAGTTTTTTGCTTTTTGCTTCTGCTTAGGAATAAATATTTTATCTAGCCTCTGGTTAGATTTGTTTTTATGTTTTAATTAGTGTTTGTGCCAAGTTAAACCTATAGGATCTTCTTGGATGATAGTTATTTGATCTTGCTGAAAATTCCAGAAACTTTCTGTTCACAAAAACAATTGTTAAAAATCACCAGAACGTGATAAAATATTGATTCCGATTGCAGAAGATCAATAAACAAATTGTCTAGGTCTTCCTATTTTGGTAGATTTTCTGGAGTTCCACAAGTTTGCGTTAGTTATAGATTACTACAGACTGTTCTGTTTTTGACAGATTCTGTTTTCCGTGTGTTGTTTGCTTATGTTGATGAATCTATGGCTAGTAAAATAGTTTATAAACCATAGAGAAGTTGGAATACAGTAGTTTTAACACCAATATAAATAAAGAATGAGTTCATTACAGTACCTTGAAGTGGTGTTTTGTTTTCTTTCGCTAACGGAGCTCACGAGATTTTCTGTTAAGTTTTGTGTTGTGAAGTTTTCAAGTTTTGGGTAAAAAATTTGATGGATTATGGAACAAGGAGTGGCAAGATCCTAAGCTTGGGGATTCCCATGGCACCCCAAGATAATCTAAGGACACCAAAAAGCCAAAGCTTGGGGATGCCCCGGAAGGCATCCCCTCTTTCGTCTACTTTCATCGGTAACTTTACTTGGAGCTATATTTTTATTCACCACATGATATGTGTTTTGCTTGGAGCGTCTTGTATGATTTGAGTCTTTGTTTTTTTAGTTTACCACAATCATATTTTCTGTACACACCTTTTGAGAGAGACACACATGATTCGGAATTTATTAGAATACTCTATGCGCTTCGCTTATATCTTTTGAGCTATATAGTTTTTGCTCTAATGCTTCACTTATATTTTTCAGAGCACGGCGGTGGTTTTGTTTTATAGAAACTATTATTCTCTCATGCTTCACTTATATTATTTTGAGAGTCTTAAACAGCATGGTAATTTGCTTAAATATGGAAATTAATCCTAATATGCTAAGTATTCAAGACTAGTAAAAACTTTCTTATGAGTGTGTTGAATACTAAGAGAAGTTTGATGCTTGATAATTGTTTTGAGATATGGAGGTAGTGATATTAAAGTTGTGCTAGTTGAGTAGTTGTGAAATTGAGAAATACTTGTGTTGAAGTTTGCAAGTCCCGTAGCATGCACGTATGGTAAACGTTATGTAACAAATTTGAAACATGAGGTGTTCTTTGATTGTCTTCCTTATGAGTGGCGGTCGGGGAAGAGCGATGGTCTTTTCCTACCAATCTATCCCCCTAGGAGCATGCGCGTAGTGCTTGGTTTTTGATGACTTGTAGATTTTTGCAATAAGTATGTGAGTTCTTTATGACTAATGTTGAGTCCATGGATTATACGCACTCTTACCCTTCCATCATTGCTAGCCTTTTCGGTACCGTGCATTGCCCTTTCTCACATTGAGAGTTGGTGTAAACTTCGTCGGTGCATCCAAACCCCGTGATATGATACGCTCTGTCACACATAAACCTCCTTATATCTTCCTCAAAACAGCCACCATACCTACCTATTATGGCATTTCCATAGCCATTCCGAGATATATTGCCATGCAACTTTCCACCGTTCCGTTTATCATGACACGTTCATCATTGTCATATTGCTTTACATGATCATGTAGTTGACATCGTATTTGTGGCAAAGCCACCGTTCATAATTTTTCATACATGTAACTCTTGATTCATTGCCTATCCCGGTATACCGCCGGAAGCATTCATATAGAGTCATACCTTGTTCTAGTATCGAGTTGTAATCATTGAGTTGTAAATAAATAGAAGTGTGATGATCATCATTCATAGAGCATTGTCCCAATAAAAAAAGAGAAAGGCCAAATAAAAAGGGAAGGCCCAAAAAAATATAAAATAAAAAGGGACAATGCTACTATCCTTTTTTCCACACTTGTGCTTCAAAGTAGCACCATGATTTTCATGATAGAGAGTCTCTTGTTTTGTCACTTTCATATACTAGTGGGAATTTTTCATTATAGAACTTGGCTTGTATATTCCAACAATGGGCTTCCTCAAATGCCCTAGGTCTTCGTGAGCAAGCAAGTTGGATGCATGCCCACTTAGTTTCTTTTGTTGAGCTTTCATGCATTTATAGCTCTAGTGCATCCGTTGCATGGCAATCCCTACTCCTTGCATTAACATCAATCGATGGGCGTCTCCATAGCTCGTTGATTAGCCGCGTTGATGTGGGACTTTCTCTTTTTTTGTCTTCTCCACATAACCCCCAACATTATATTCTATTCCACCCATAGTGCTATATCCATGGCTCACGCTCATGTATTGCGTGAAGGTTGAAAAAGTTTGAGATTACTAAAGGATGAAACAATTGCTTGGCTTGACATCGGGGTTGTGCATGATGAGAGCATTCTTGTGTGACGAAAATGGAGCATGACTAAACTATATGATTTTGTAGGGATGAACTTTCTTTGGCCATGTTATTTTGAGAAGACATAATTACTTAGTTAGTATGCTTGAAGTATTATTGCTTTTATGTCAATATTAAACTTTTATCTTGAATCTTTCGGATCTGAATATTCATACCACAATTAAGAGGGTTACATTAAAAAAAATATGCCAAGTAGCATTCTGCATCAAAAATTCTATTTTTATCATTTACCTACTCGAGGACGAGCAGGAATTAAGCTTGGGATGCTTGATACGTCTCCAACATATCTATAATTTTTTATTGCTTCATGCTATATTATATTCTCTTTTGGATGATTAATGGGCTTTGTTATACACTTTTATATTATTTTTGGGACTAACCTATTAACCGGAGGCCCAGCCCAAAATTGCTGTTTTTTTGCCTATTTCAGAGTTTCGCAGAAAAAGAATATCAAACGGAGTCCAAACGGAATGACACCTTCGGGAACGCGATTTTCGGAACGAATGTGATCCAGAGGACTTGGATCCTACGTCAAGAAAGCATCCAGGACAACACGAGGCAGGGGGGCGCGCCTACCCCCTAGGCGCGCCCTCCACCCTCGTGGGGCCCACGTTGCTCCACCGACGTACTTCTTCCTCCTATATATACCTACGTACCCCCAAACAAACAGAAGCATCCACGAAAACCTAATTCCACCGCCGCAACCTTCTGTACCCATGAGATCCCATCTTGGGGCCTTTTTCGGCGTCCTGCTGGAGGGGGCATTGATCACGGAGGGCTTCTACATCAACACCATAGCCTCTCCGATGATTGCGGGAGTCTTGGATTATGGGGTCCTCGGACAGCCGGACTATATCCTTTGGCCGGACTGTTGGACTATGAAGATACAAGATTGAAGACTTCGTCCCGTGTCCGGATGGGACTCTCCTTGGCGTGGAAGGCAAGCTTGGCGATACGGATATGTAGATCTCCTCCCTTGTAACCGACTCTGTGTAACCCTAGCCCCCTCCGGTGTCTATATAAACTGGATGGTTTAGTCCATAGGACAACAACAATCATACCATAGGCTAGCTTCAAGGGTTTAGCCTCTATGATCTCGTGGTAGATTAACTCTTGTAATACTCATATCATCAAGATCAATCAAGCAGGAAGTAGGGTATTACCTCCATCGAGAGGGCCCGAACCTGGGTAAACATTGTGTCCCCCGCCTCCTGTTACCATCCGCCTTAGATGCACAGTTCGGGACCCCCTACCCGAGATCCGCTGGTTTTGACACCAACATTGGTGCTTTCATTGAGAGTTCCACTGTGCCGTCACCGTAAGGCTAGATGGCTCCTTCGATTATCGACAACGATGCGATCCAGGATGAGGTTTTCCTCCCCGGACAAATCTTCGTATTCGGCGGCGTCGTACTGCGGGCCAACTCGCTTGGCCATCTGGAGCAGATCAAGAGCTACGCCGTGGCCATCAGGTCAGGTTTGGAAACTTGAACTATATTTTCGACATCCGCGGAGACTTAATCTTCGACGGATTCGAGCCCATGTCAGGTGCGCCGCACAATCACGACGAGCATGATTTAGCTATGCCGTCGGACAGTGTTCGGGAGATCACACCTGCAACTACCCTGGCCCTCAACCCGGAACTAATTGTGCCATCTGAGGACGGGTGGATAGACCCCGCCACGGAGGCCGCACTCCCAGTGGCGATAGAGCCGAATACTGATTTCACCTCCTACGAGAGCCGTGTCGCCGTACCGTTGGATTCGTCCCCGGCCACAGGCTCCGAGCCGCTCGCGCTCGTGCCTATCAAATCCGATTGGGCACCGATCATGGAGTTTACCTCCGCGGATATCTTTCAGCACTCGCCTTTTGGTGATGTGCTAAATTCACAAAGGTCTCTCTCCTTGTTAGGAGAACCTTGGCCGAACTATGTCCGGCTAGAATGGAGTGCGGACGACGAAGAAATTCGCTCCCCACCCACCACCCACTTAGTAGCCACTGTCGACGATCTAACCGACATGCTCGACTTCAACTCCGGAGACATCGACGGTATGGACGACGATGCAGGAGACGAACAGGAACCACCGCCCACAGGGCGCTGGACAGCCACTTCATCACATGATATATATATGGTGGATACTCCCAAAGAAAACAATGATGAGGAACGGAAGGAGGCAGCGAAGGATAGCTCCCTCGAGAAGCAACCGAAGCGACGGCGTAGGCGCCGCTCCAAATCCCGCCTCGGCAAAAACAACGATAACAGCGCAAGAGAAAATAACACCCCAGTCGACTCCAGAGGAAACATTGACCACATTGACCCAGTGATAGAGCATGATGAACCAGCGAACGGCGAACATAGTACGGATCCGCTGTCTGAACACGGCGATGCCGAGGATAAATCTCGTCAACCTCTCTCCGGAGAGGAAAACAGTCCAGACGAGGATGCACACATCATCCCAGAAAGGCACTTGGAACAAGAGAACCTCCGTAGAAGGCTTATTGCCACCGCGAGGAGCCTGAAGAAGCAGAAGCAAAGGCATAAGGCCGCGCAGAATACGCTCAACAGTAGATGGAACAAAGTGCTCGACAATGAAGAAAAGTATGGTGGTAGTCGCCACACAAAGAGCTATCCAAAGGGCAAGCTGTTGCCTGAGTTCGATGATGAGGCCGTAGAGCCTACACAGCCGAAGAATAAAACGGCCGATCAGCCGGATCGACCACCTCATGGCCGCGATAGGGCGGCTAACGAGACCGCACATAAGTCAACACACGATTTGCGTGAGGACTTGCGCCAAAGATCCGGTATGACCAGGTCTATCTATGGATCTAGGAAGCGCGCTCCGGCACAAAATCAAAACCGAACACCACAACCGCCAGAACGCCATGACACATCCAAATACGGGGGTGCCGCACACCCCCTATGTTTCACCGATGAGGTGCTGGATCACGAATTTCCAGAGGGATTCAAACCCGTGAACATAGAGGCGTACGACGGAACGACAGACCCTGGGGTCTGGATTGAGGACTTCATCCTCCACATCCATATAGCTCGCGGGGACGATCTCCACGCCATCAAATACTTGCCCCTCAAGCTAAAAGGACCAGCTCGGCACTGGCTGAAGAGCCTCCCCGAAAATTCAATTGGAAGTTGAGAGGAGCTTGAGGATGCTTTTAGGGCCAACTTTCAAGGGACCTATGTCCGACCTCCGGATGCAGACGATTTAAGTCATATAATTCAACAGCCCGGAGAGTCAGCCCGAAAGCTTTGGAACAGATTTCTCACTAAGAAGAACCAAATTGTCGACTGCCCGGACGCCGAAGCCTTAGCAGCTTTCAAACACAGTGTCTGAGACGAATGGCTTGCCAGACACCTCGGCCAAGAAAAACCGAGAACAATGGCAGCCCTAACAAGCCTCATGACCCGCTTTTGCACGGGCGAAGAT
Source organism: Triticum aestivum (assembly GCF_018294505.1). NCBI lineage: Eukaryota > Viridiplantae > Streptophyta > Magnoliopsida > Poales > Poaceae > Triticum > Triticum aestivum. Next base: position 146,739,257 of record NC_057796.1, read on the forward strand.
AGCTGGCTAGCCCGTAGTAACACCAGCGACCCAGGCACATTCGAAGTCAGGGATGGCAATGGAAAACCACGACGCAGTAAAAGCAAGCGTCGAAAAAACGAAGACAGCCTAGACAACACGGCGGTAAACGCCGGATTGAGGGGCTCTCGACCCGGTCAGCGGAAAAAGCCTTTCAAAGGCAGCAGAGATGGACCGTCCAGCCTAAACAAGATTCTAGACAAATTATGTCAGATTCATGGCACCCCCGATAAACCAGCAAATCACACCCACAGAGAATGCTGGGTCTTCAGGCAGGCCGGTAAGCTAAACGCCGAACACAAAAGGAGGAAGACACCAAGTGAAGACGAGGACGAACCTCGCCAGCAAAGCACTGGGGGACAGAAAAAATTCCCACCAGAGGTCAAAACAGTGAACATGATTCACGTGACGAAGAGGAGAAGCAAACATGCACTCCGAGACACACGCGCCGTAGAGCCCGTCACGCCTAAGTTCAACCCCTGGTCGGCCTGCCCGATCACTTTTGATCGCAGGGATCACCTGACAAGTATCCGACACGGAGGATTGGCTGCCTTGGTGTTAGACCCAATAATCAACGGATACCATCTCACACGAGTCCTTATGGATGGCGGCAGTAGTCTTAATCTGATATATCAGGACACAGTCCGCAAAATGGGGATAGACCCGACAAGAATCAGCCACAGTAATACTACCTTTAAGGGAGTAATACGTGGCCCAGAGGCCCGCTGTACGGGCTCTCTAGTACTAGAGGTTGTATTCGGCTCTCCCGACAACTTCCGGAGAGAAAAGTTAACCTTCGACATCACTCCATTCCGAAGTGGCTATCAAGCACTACTCGGAAGAGCAGCTTTTCCTCGTTTTAATGCAGTACCGCATTACGCTTCTCTTAAGCTTAAGATGCCCGGTCCACGTGGCATCATCACAATTAGCGGAAATATCGAGCGTTCCTTACGCGCGGAAGAACATGTGGCGGCTTTAGCAGCTGAACACTAAACGGCCTCTCCAACCAGAATAAATGACCGGTCATCAAGACCGCGGACACGGCTAGACGAGTCCGGCGCATCATTAGCTGTAACAGCTTAGATATACCTAAGATTGTTCGATGGATTTACCCTCATAGGCGGTACCAGGGGCTTCCCGCATGTAAAAGGACTACAGTTCGGCTCGACCTTACTTATCTTGATTTTTAATGGTTTATTGAGAATAACCAATTTTTCGCACGAGAACTTTCACCTAAGTTCTTCTCTTTTTACAGATGGTAATCGTGCTACACCCTTCCAGGATACGGCACAACGGAGACACAGGCGCAGACGTGCAGCAGGGCCCCGCTCAAAGGTTTCTTTTTAGATTAAGACCCTGCGTAAACCTTTTTTACTGTCTCTTGTTGCTTCACATCCTCCGAATAAACAGCATAACCGAGAGCGATGCTGACGTTATTGGCATTTCGCCACGTCAAAATGATGCACGTACCTGGACACTCAGGGATCATTATCAAGGGCGTTATTGAGCCCGGTATATGTTGTAAAGACCGAATACCTTAGGGAGTGTTCGGCGTCGCGAGGTTGGCCTTATATGCATCAGCTCCGAATCATGTCTTTGGTCAAATGTTGGGTTTGCCCGGCTCCCGCGTTTTTCTACCTTACGTTCCACTCTATCGGCTAAGGTGGCACCGGGAGAACTACTACGATTGTGCCCTGGTTCATCCGGACGAGCAACTCAGTAGAGAAAGCCGAAAACTGACTGTCATGATAAAGCGCGAGACTGGTCAACCACTCGATGACTTAGCGGAATCTTCGGGATTCCTCCGCATTAATGAAGGGCCGTTTCCCGGTCATGTATGTACGCGCCCCGTATTCGGATGAGCGCGGAGGTACCAGGGGCTATATAGTAGTCCCACCGTCAAACTCCTATGGCTAAGTGAAAGTGTTAAAGCAATATAGTCCGATTGCCTCGTTCGGTGCGCTATCACCTCCTTAATGGACCAAGACGTTGGATCAACTGTGAATACGCGTTTTTGCGAACACCCCCGCATTATATGTGTGGGGGCTGAAGCCGATGACTGCAAACTTTCAGGTTATATACATATATACATAAACGGCCGCACAGGAGGCATCATAATACTTTCAGGCAAAAGTATAAACACAGCCTTTATAATTTAATAGCATTGTTTTTACAATCGGGATACATGTCACTTGAACACGATACTCTTCGAGCACTTACTCTCTATTACACGAGCGCCTTCTAGGACTTCTTCAAAATAGTGCTCGGCCGGGACCTAGTATGCGGCCGGGCCTCGGGTTGCAATAGCGGTGGCCTCCATCTCCGCCCAGTATGTCTTAACACGGGCAAGAGCCATCCGCGCACCCTCTATGCACGCTGACCTCTTTATAGCGTCAATTTGCAGCACATCGCCAAGGAATCGTTGCACTAGACCAAAATAACTATTCGGCCTCGGTCCCTCCGGCCAAAGGTGATCCACGACTGACCTCATAGCAAGTCCGGACAACCTATGGAGCTCGGCCCACTCGGCCATTTGTTCATTTAACAGCAACGGACGCGTTGGAGTGCTGAACTGTGACCAGAACAACCTTTCCACTACATGATCTTTGTGATCTTTGAAAAACTTGGTCGCATCAGCGGCACTCGCTGCTAAATCCAAGTACGCGTCTGCAGAACTCCATAATTTATCCAGAGGGGCATACTTCGGGTCTCCAAACCTCGTCCGCAACAAAAAGGGCTTCCCAGCCGCGATATCTCCGGCTTGACGGAGTTCCTCCTTCACCGCTCTGACTTGCGAGCGGGTTTCCTTGGCCGCTTCCATGGCCTCCTTCAGGTCCGCCGCCTTCGCTTGGCTTTCCTTTTCAAGAAGCTCATACCGGCCGGCGACATCTTTCAGCTCAACAGCCATCTTGGCTATTTCCTCTTTGCTCTGGCAATGCGCAGCCTGTTCGGCCCTTAGCTCTTCGACCGCCTTCAGGGCGGCCGCATCACTCTTCCTGGCTTGTTCCTTGGCCCGGGCAAGTTCCGCCCGAAGGGTCTCCATGGCGACAGCTCCATCTACAGTCACATCATATTATAGATACTAGCATCATGCTCCTCTTAATATGTGTTGATCATAGGAGAATACATACCCTGTGCCTCGTCAAGCCCCTTGTTTACAAGCACGATGTTGGCACCTGCCACATCAAGTTGCCGCTTCAGCTCGGCAAATTCACCAGTCCGGCTAGCCACTAGACCCTCGGCCGCCTGCACGTCAAGGCAACATGGTTATTACCTGGGACTATGATCCTCTAGTTGCCGTCTTGTTCGACAGCAACCAGAGTCTCAGGGGCTACTATCTGCATAGGGCACACCTAGCGTGTACGGTACCGTCAAAATATATATTACTTTGCGTACCTCAAAGCCTCTCAGCAGGCTCATAAAAGCTTCATGGAACCCGCTTTCGGCGGATGAAATCCTCTCAACCACCGTACCCATTAGCGTACGATGCGCTTCTGAGATAGACGCTCCCTCCAGAAGATTCATCAGTGCGTCTGGTCGCGCATCGGACGGTCCCGGACTCTTTCTGTTGCTCTCCTTAGGAACCAGATACTCCGGACTTCGGGTGGCCGAAGGGTTACCTTCTGGCCTTGGCGGATCAGGAGAAACCCTCCGTGATGACACCTCAGGGTCGTCCGCTTCATGAGGCGGGGAGGCATGGGGAGGCGTTTCGCTCTCCATCATCTCCGGAAGAAGATCCCCCGAAGACGAACTCTGTCGAGAAGGGCTACGATCCGGACTGCAAGACATATGTCTTGGTTATCATTCTCAAAGATGAAGCAGGATATATTTATCGAAAGTACTTTTGTTTACTCACAACTTGGTGGAGGGCTGGTCCCCTTGTGGGTACTGTATGGCAAGGATGCCCTCCGGGGTAGGACCTCCTGACAAAGGTTTCTTCCCTCGCTTGGAGATCATTACTTCCAAGTCTTCAGAGGCGGTCCTCTTCCTTCCGTGGGGAGAGGGAATTTTAGACTCTTCCCCCCGGTTATCCTCCTTCGTGGAGGCACTAATTCCCCCGGTTCGGATGAATAGTGAGTGAGGCTCGCTCTCGGCTTCTGTGTTCCTCCCTTTATCTTCCCCTGATGGCGCTTGATAAGGCGCAAGCTCAAGCATCCTGGCTAGTGCAGGATCCGGTGAGCCTTCGGGAAGGGGGGCCGGACACCTGATCATCTTCACCTTTTTTATCCAGTCCTGGTCAAAAGGCGACTTTTCAGAATGATGTTGTGATAAATTAAAAGACAACGTGTTCGGCCACGGAATTACTTACTTGAGTGTCTGGACGATTGCAGTTCAGACCTGCATCCTCGGAGGTGTCCGGACACTCTATTTGTGATCCGAAGAACGATCTGTACATCTCTTCGAGCGTCACACCGAAGAAGTGCTGAATAGTTCGCGGTCCTTCCGGGTTGAACTCCCGCATACGGAGAGGTCGACGTTTGCAAGGCAGGGCTCGACGAACTAGCATGACTTGCATTACCTTAACAAGGCTGACATCTCTCTCGAGGAGATCTCGGATACGACTCTGCAATGTCAGTGAGGGAGTCCTGGATTAGGGGGTCCTCGGACAGCCGGACTATATCCTTTGGCCGGACTGTTGTACTATGAAGATACAAGATTGAAGACTTTGTCCTGTGTCTGTATGGGACTCTCCTTGGCGTGGAAGGCAAGCTTGGCGATACGGATATGTAGATCTCCTCCCTTGTAACCGACTCTGTGTAACCCTAGGCCCCTCCGATGTCTATACAAACCAGAGGGTTTAGTCTATAGGACAACAACAATCATACCATAGGCTAGCTTCTAGGGTTTAGCCTCTACGATCTCGTGGTAGATCAACTCTTGTAATACTCATATCATCAAGGTCAATCAAGCAGGAAGTAGGGTATTACCTCCATCGAGAGGGCCCGAACCTGGGTAAACATTGTGTCCCCCGCCTCCTGTTACCATCCGCCTTAGACGCACAGTTCGGGACCCCCTACCCGAGATCCGCCAGTTTTGACACCGACATTGGTGCTTTCATTGAGAGTTCCACTGTGCCATCACCGTAAGGCTTGATGGATCCTTCGATCATCGACAACGATGCGATCCAGGGTGAGGTTTTCCTCCTCGGACAGATCTTCGTATTCGGCGGCTTCGTACTGCGGGCCAACTCACTTGGCCATCTGGAGCAGATCGAAAGCTACGCCCTTGGCCATCAGGTCAGGTTTGGAAACTTGAACTATACTGCCGACATTCGCGGAGACTTGATCTTCGACGGATTCGAGCCCATGCCAGGTGCGCCGCACAATCACGACAGGCATGACTTAACTCTGCTGTCGGACAATGTTCGAGAGATCACACCTGCAACTGCCCCGGCCCTCAACCCGGAACAAACTGCGCCATCTGAGGACGGGTGGATAGACCCCCCCATGGAGGCCGCACTCCCAGTGGCGATAGAGCCGAATACTGATTTCACCTCCTACGAGAGCCGTGTCGCCGTACCGTTGGATTCGTCCCCGGCCACAGGCTCCGAGCCGCTCGCGCTCGTGCCTATCAAATCTGATTGGGCACCGATCATGGAGTTTACCTCCGCGGATATCTTTCAGCACTCGCCTTTTGGTGATGTGCTAAATTCACAAAGGTCTCTCTCCTTGTTAGGAGAACCTTGGCCGAACTATGTCCGGCTAGAATGGGGTGCGGACGACGAAGAAATTCGCTCCCCACCCACCACCCACTTAGTAGCCACTGTCGACGATCTAACCGACATGCTCGACTTCGACTCCGGAGACATCGACGGTATGGACGACGATGCAGGAGACGAGCAAGAACCACCGCCCACAGGGCGCTGGACAGCCACTTCATCACACGATATATATATGGTGGATACACCCAAAGAAAACAATGACGAGGAACGGAAGGAGGCAGCGAAGGATAGCTCCCTCGAGAAGCAACCGAAGCGACGGCGTAGGCGCCGCTCCAAATCCCGCCTCGGCAAAAACAACGATAACAGCGCAAGAGAAAATAACACCCCAGTCGACTCCAGAGGAAATGTTGACCACATTGACCCAGCGATAGAGCAGGATGAACCAGCGAACGGCGAACATAGTACGGATCCGCTGTCCGAACACGGCGATGCAGAGGATAAAGCTCGTCAACCTCTCTCCGGAGAGGAAAACAGTCCGGACGAGGATGCACACATCATCCCAGAAAGGCACTTGGAACAAGAGAACCTCCGTAGAAGGCTTATTGCCACCGCGAGGAGCCTGAAGAAGCAGAAGCAAAGGCATAAGGCCGCGCAGAATACGCTCAACAGTAGATGGAACAAAGTGCTCGACAATGAAGAAAAGTATGGTGGCAGTCGCCACACAAAGAGCTATCCAAAGCGCAAGCTGTTGCCTGAGTTCGATGATGAGGCCGTAGAGCCTACACGGCCGAAGAATAAAATGACCGATCAGCCGGATCGACCACCTCGTGGCCGCGATAGGGCGGCTAACGAGGCCGCACATAAGTCAACACACGATTTGCGTGAGGACTCGCACCAAAGATCCGGTATGACCAGGTCCATCTATGATCTAGGAAGCGCGCTCTGGCACAAAATCAAAACCGAACACCACAACCGCCAGAACGCCATGACACATCCAAATACAGGGGTGCCGCGCACCCCCTATGTTTCACCGATGAGGTGCTGGATCATGAATTTCCAAAGGGATTCAAACCCGTGAACATAGAGGCGTACGATGGAACGACAGACCCTGGGGTCTGGATTGAGGACTTCATCCTCCACATCCATATTCCTCGCGGAGACGATCTCCACGCCATCAAATACTTGCCCCTCAAGCTAAAAGGGCCAGCTCGGCACTAGCTGAAGAGCCTCCCCGAAAATTCAATTGGAAGTTGGGAGGAGCTTGAGGATGCTTTTAGGGCCAACTTTCAAGGGACCTATGTCCGACCTCTGGATGCAGACGATTTAAGTCATATAATTCAACATCCCGGAGAGTCAGCCCGAAAGCTTTGGAACAGATTTCTCACTAAGCAGAACCAAATCGTCGACTGCCCGGACGCCGAAGCCTTAGCAGCTTTCAAACACAGCGTCCGCGACGAATGGCTCGCCATACACCTCGGCCAAGAAAAACCAAGGACAATGGCAGCACTAACAAGCCTTATGACCCGCTTTTGCGCGGGCGAAGATAGCTGGCTGGCCCGTAGTAGCACCAGCGACCCAAGCACATCTGAAGTTAGGGATGGCAATGGAAAACCATGGCTCAGTAAAAGCAAGCGTCGAAATAACGAAGACGACCCAGACAACACGGCGGTAAACGCCGGATTTAGGGGCTCTCGACCCGGTCAACGAAAAAATCCTTTTAAAGGCAGCAAAGATGGACCGTCCAGCCTAAACAAGATTCTAGACAAATTATGTCAGATTCATGGCACCTCCGATAAACCTGCAAATCACACCCACAGAGAATGCTGGGTCTTCAAGCAGGCCGGTAAGTTAAACGCCGAACACAAGGGGAGGGAGACACCAAGTGAAGACGAGGACGAGCCTCGCCAGCAAAGCACTGGGGGACAGAAAAAATTCCCACCAGAGGTCAAAACAGTGAACATGATTCATGTGACGAAGAGGAGAAGCAAACATGCACTCCGAGACACACGCGCCGTAGAGCCCATCACCCCTAAGTTCAACCCCTGGTCAGCCTGCCCGATCACTTTTGATCGCAGGGATCACCTGACAAGTATCCGGCACGGAGGATTGGCTGCCTTTGTGTTAGACCCAATAATCAACGGATACCATCTCACACGAGTCCTTATGGATGGCGGCAGTAGTCTTAATCTGATATATCAGGACACAGTCCGCAAAATGGGGATAGACCCGACAAGAATCAGCGACAGTAATACTACCTTTAAGGGAGTAATACCTGGCCCAGAGGCTCGCTGTACGGGCTCTCTAGTACTAGAGGTTGTATTCGGTTCTCCCGACAACTTCCGAAGCGAAAAGTTATCCTTCGACATTGCTCCATTTCGAAGTGGCTATCAAGCACTACTCGGAAGAGCAGCTTTTGCTTATTTTAATGCAGTACCGCATTACGCTTCTCTTAAGCTTAAGATGCCCGGTCCACGTGGCATCATCACAATTAGCGGAAATATCGAGCGTTCCTTACGCGCGGAAGAACGTGTGGCGGCTTTAGGAGCCGAACACTAAACGGCCTCTCCAACCAGAATAAATGATCGGTCGTCAAGACCGCGGACATGGCTAGACGAGTCCGACGCATCATTAGCTGTAACATCTTAGATATACCTAAGATTGGTTCGATGGATTTACCCTCATAGGCGGTACCAGGGCTTCCCGCATGTAAAAGGACTACAGTTCGGCTCGACCTTCTCTTGATTTTTAATGGTTTATTGAGAATAACCAATTTTTCGCACGACAACTTTCACCTAAGTTCTTCTCTTTTTACAGATGGTAACCGTGCCACACCATTCCAGGATACGGCACAACGGAGACACATGCGCAGAAGTGCAGCAGGGCCCCGCTCAAAGGTTTCTTTTTAGATTATGACCCTGCGTAAACCTTTTTTACTGTCTCTTGTTGCTTCACATCCTCCGGATAATCAGCATAACCGAGAGCGATGCTGACGCTATTGGCATTTCGCCACGTCAGAATGATGCACGTACCTGGACACTCAGGGATCATTATCAAGGGCGTTATTCAGCCCGGTATATGTTGTAAAGACCGAATAACTTAGGGAGTGTTCGGCGTCGCGAGTTTGGCCTTATATGCATCAGCTCCGAATCATGTCTTTGGTCAAATGTTGGGTTTGCCCGGCTCCCGTGTTTTGCTACCTTACGTTCCGCTCTATCGGCTAAGGTGGCACCAGGAGAACTACTGCGATTGTGCCCTGGTTCATCCGGACGAGCACCTCAGTAGAGAAAGCCGAAAACTGACTGTCATGATAAAGCGCGAGACTGGTCAACCACTCGATGACTTAGCGGAATCTTCGGGATTCCTCCGCATTAATGAAGGGCCGTTTCCCGGTCATGTATGTACGTGCCCTGTATTCGGATGAGCGCGGAGGTAACAGGGGCTATGTAGTAGTCCCACCGTCAAACTCCTATGGCTAAGTGAAAGTGTTCAAGCAATATAGTCTGATTGCCTCGTTCGCTGCGCTATCACCTCCTTAATGGACCAAGACGTTGGATCAAGTGTGAATACGCATTTTTGCGAACACCCCCGCATTATATGCGTGGGGGCTGAAGCCGATGACTGCAAACTTTCAGGTTATATACATATATACATAAACGGCCGCACAGGAGGCATCATAATACTTTCAGGCAAAAGTATAAACACAGCCTTTATAATTTAATAGCATTGTTTTTACAATCGGGATACATGTCACTTGAACATGATACTCTTTGAGCACTGAGTCTCTATTACACGAGCGCCTTCTAGGACTTCTTCAAAATAGTGCTCGGCCGGGACCTGGCATGCGGCCGGGCCTCGGGTTGCAATAGCGGTGGCCTCCATCTCCGCCCAGTATGTCTTAACACGGGCAAGAGCCATCCGCGCACCCTCTATGCACGCCGACCTCTTTATAGCGTCAATTTGCAGCACATCGCCAAGGAATCGTTGCACTAGACCAAAATAACTATTCGGCCTCGGTCCCTCCGGCCAAAGGTGATCCACGACTGACCTCATAGCAAGTCCGGACAACCTATGGAGCTCGGCCCACTCGGCCATTTGTTCATTTAATAGCAGCGGATGCGTTGGAGTGCTGAACTGTGACCAGAACAACCTTTCCACTACATGATCTTTCTAATCTTTGAAAAACTTGGTCGCATCAGCGGCACTCGCTGCTAAATCCAAGTACGCGTCTGCAGAACTCCATAATTTATCCAGAGGGGCATACTTCGGGTCTCCAAACCTCGTCTGCAACAAAAAGGGCTTCCCGGCCGCGATATCTCCGGCTTGACGGAGTTCCTCCTTCGCCGCTCTGACTTGCGAGCGGGTTTCCTTGGCCGCTTCCATGGCCTCCTTCAGGTTCGCCACCTTCGCTTGGCTTTCCTTTTCAAGAAGCTCATACCGGCCGGCTGCATCTTTCAGCTCAATAGCCATCTTAGCTATTTTCTCTTTGCTCTGGCAATGTGCAGCCTGTTCGGCCCTTAGCACTTCGACCGCCTTCAGGGCGGCCGCATCACTCTTCCTGGCTTGTTCCTTCGCCCGGGCAATTTCCGCCCGAAGGGTCTCCACGGTGACAGCTCCATCTGCAGTCACATCATATTATAGATACTAGCATCATGCTCCTCTTAATATGTGTTGATCATAGGAGAATACATACCCTGTGCCTCGTCAAGCCCCTTGTTTACAAGCATGATGTCGGCATCTGCCGCATGAAGTTGCCGCTTCAGTTTGGCAAATTCACCATTCCGGCTAGCCACCGGACCCTCGGCCGCCTGCACATAAAGGCAGCACGGTTATTACCTGGGACTATGATCCTCTAGTTGTCGTCTTGTTCGACAGCAACCAGAGTCTCAGGGGCTACTATCTGCATAGGGCACACCTAGTGTGTGTGGTACTGTCAAAATATATATTACTTTGCGTACCTGAAAGCCTCTCAGCAGGCTCACAAAAGCTTCATGGAACCCGCTTTCGGCGGATGAAATCCTCTCAACCATAGTACCCATTAGCGTACGATGCGCTTCTAAGATAGCCGCTCGCTCCAGAAGATTCATCAGTGCGTCTGGTCGCGCACTGGACGGTCCGGACTCTTTCTGTTGCTCTCCTTAGGAACCGGATACTCCGGACTTCAGGTGGCCGAAGGGTTACCTTCTGGCCTTGGCGGATCAGGAGAAACCCTCCGTGACGACACCTTAGGGTTGTCTCCTTCATGAGGCGGGGAGGCATGGGGAGGCGTTTCGCTCTCCATCATCTCTGGAAGAAGATCCCCCAAAGACGAACTCTGTCGAGAAGGGATACAATCCGGACTGCAAGACATATGTCTCGGTTATCATTCTCAGAGATGAAGCAGGACATATTTATCGAAAGAACTTTTGTTTACACACAGCTCGGTGGAGGGCTGGTCCCCTTGCGGGTACTGTACGGTAAGGATGCCCTCCGGGGTAGGACCCCCTGACAAAGGTTTCTTCCCTTGCTTGGAGACCATTACTTCCAAGTCTTCAGAGGCGGTCCTCTTCCTTCCATGGGGAGAGGGAATTTTAGACTCTTCCCCCCGGTTATCCTCCTTCGTGGAGGCACTAATTCCCCCGGTTCGGATGAATAGTGAGTGAGGCTCGCTCTCGGCTTCTTTGTTCCTCCCTTTATCTTCCCGTGATGGCGCTTGATAAGGCGCAAGCTCAAGCATCCTGGCTAGTGCAGGATCCGGTGAGCCTTCGGGAAGGGGGCCGGACACCTGATCATCTTTGCCTTTTTTATCCAGTCCTTGTCAAAAGGCGACTTTTCAGAATGATGTTGTGATAAATTAAAACACAACGTGTTCGGCCGCGGAATTACTTACTTGAGTGTCTGGACGATTGCAGTTCAGACCCGCATCCTCGGAGGTGTCCGGACACTCTATTTGTGATCCGAAGAATGATCTGTACATCTCTTCGAGCGTCACGCCGAAGAAGTGCTGAATAGTTCGCGGTCCTTCCGGGTTGAACTCCCACATACGAAGAGGTCAACGTTTTCAAGGCAGGGCTCGACGAACTAGCATGACTTGCATTACCTTAACAAGGCTGGCATCTCTCTCGAGGAGATCTCGGATACGACTCTGCAATGTCGGCACATCATTTACTGGCCCCCAGTCCAGCCCCTTGTTGACCCATGACGCCAGTTGTGGCGGGGGGTCCGAGCGGAAGGCAGGGGCGGCTACCCACTTAGTACCCCGGGGAGCTGTGTTATAAAACCACTCCCGTTGCCATAAACTGGACACCTCCGGGAAGGAACCCTTTGGCCATGGAACATCGGCGCCTTTGCTTATTACGGCACCTCCGCACTCTGCGTGTCACCCCTCAATCATCTTCGGCTCCACATTGAAGATCTTGAGCCATAAGCCGAAGTGTGGGGTAATGCGGAGGAAGGCTTCACACACGACGATGAACGACGAGATGTGAAGGATGGAATCCGGAGCCAGATCATAGAAATCGAGCCCATAGTAGAACATGAGCCCTCTGACAAAGGGATCTATACTAAAACCTAGCCCTCAGAGGAAGTGGGAGACGAATACGACACTCTCGCCTGGTTCGGGAGCGGGAATGACCTGCCCTCGGGCAGGCAGCCTGTGCGAGATTTCGTCGGTCAAATACCTAGCTTCTCTTAGCTTCTTGATGTCCTCCTCTGTGGCATCCACCAACCTTGAAGGTTGGATCCGGACATGATTGTAGGTCCGAAGCGCCTAGCCTGAGCCTTGGGTGTTGGAACTCGAGGTGGGGGAAGGATTCGATTGAGCGCGAGAAGAAGGGGACTGGCCTAGGCCCCTTTATAAAGAGGATGAATATCAAGCGTCCTCCGCGTGGCCGTTTGGGACTTGCCTAAAATCGAGAAGTCATACCAACAGGCACGATTGGGGTACCCATACCCGTATTGATGAGAATCCCATGAAAAAAGGGACACGATCTCTGCTTCGACAGGACGTGCCAATAAAAACCGCCTCGCAACACGTGCAGTGGCAGGCTCGGAAAAAAGGTTCGTCATGACCAGACCACGGCAGTACGTCATGTTGTGAAAAGTTGTCAGCATATTAGATTTGTGGAAATATTACTCTCTCTATGGTGGTATGTGGAATTTGTTTTGCAGAGCCGGACACTATCCTTGTGTTCAAAAACTTTTGTGGAGTATTCGGAGGAGGAACCCGCCTTGCAATGCCGAAGCCATTCTGCGCGCTGGACTCATCGTCATTGAAGCCTGGTTCAGGGGCTACTCAGGGAGTCCTAGATTAGGGGGTCCTCGAACAGCCGGACTATATCCTTTGGCTGGACTGTTGGACTATGAAGATACAAGATTAAAGACTTCGTCCCGTGTCCGGATGGGACTCTCCTTGGCGTGGAAGGAAAGCTTGGCGATACAGATATGTAGATCTCCTCCCTTGTAACCGACTCTGTGTAACCCTAGCCCCCTCCGGTGTCTATATAAACCGGAGGGTTTAGTCCATAGGACAACAACAATCATACCATAGGCTAGCTTCTAGGGTTTAGCCTCTATGATCTCGTGGTAGATCAACTCTTGTAATACTCATATCATCAAGATCAATCAAGCAGGAAGTAGGGTATTACCTCCATCGAGAGGGCCTGAACCTGGGTAAACATTGTGTCCCCCGCCTCCTGTTACCATCCGCCTTAGACGCACAGTTCGGGACCCCCTACCCGAGATCCGCCGGTTTTGACACCGACAGTCGGCACATCATTTACTGGCCCCCAGTCCAGCCCCTTATTGACCCATGATGCCAGTTGTGGCGGGGGGGGGGGGGGCGAGCGGAAGTCAGGGGCGGCTACCCACTTAGTACCCCGGGGAGTTGTGATATAAAACCACTCCCGTTGCCATAAACTGGACACCTCCGGGAAGGAACCCTTTGGCCATGGAACATCGGCGCCTTTGCTTGTTACGGCACCTCCGCACTCTGCGTGTCGCCCCTCAATCATCTTCGGCACCACATTGAAGGTCTTGAGCCATAAGCCGAAGTGTGGGGTAATGTGGAGGAAGGCTTCACACACGACGATGAATGACGAGATGTGAAGGATGGAATCCGGAGCCAGATCATGGAAATCGAGCCCGTAGTAGAACATGAGCCCTCTGACAAAGGGATCATGAATAAAACCTAGCCGTCGGAGGAAGTGGGAGACGAATACGACACTCTCGCCAGGTTCGGGAGCGGGAATGACCTGCCCTCGGGCAGGCAGCCTGTGCGAGATTTCGCTGGTCAAATACCTAGCTTCTCTTAGCTTCTTGATGTCCTCCTCTGTCACATCCACCAAGCTTGAAGGTTGGATCCGGACATGATTGTAGGTCCGAAGCGCCTAGTCTGAGCCTTGGGTGTTGGAACTCGAGGTGGGGAAGGATTCGATTGAGCGCGAGAAGAAGGGGACAGGCCTAGGCTCCTTTATAAAGAGGATGAATATCAAGCGTCCTCCGCGTGGCCGTTTGGGACTTGCCTAAAATCGAGAAGTCATACCAACAGGCACGATTGGGTTACCTAGACCCGTATTGATGAGAATCCCGTGAAAAAAGGGGCACGATCTCTGCTTCGACATGACGTGCCAATAAAAACCGCCTCGCAACACGTGCAGTGGCAGGCTCGGAAAAACGGTTCGTCATGACCAGATCATGGCAGTACGTCACGTTGTGAAAAGCTGTCAGCAGATTAGATTTGTGGAAATATTACTCTCTCTACGGTGGTATGTGGAATTTGTTTTGCAGAGCCGGACACTATCCTTGTGTTCAAAATCTTTTGTGGAGTATTCGGAGGAGGAACCCGCCTTGCAATGCCGAAGACATTCTGCGCGCCGGACTCATCGTCATTGAAGCCTGGTTCAGGGGCTACTGAGGGAGTCCTGGAATAGGGGGTCCTCGGACAGCCGGACTATATCCTTTGGCTGGACTGTTGGACTATGAAGATACAAGATTGAAGACTTCGTCCCGTGTCTGGATGGGACTCTCCTTGGCGTGGAAGGCAAGCTTGGTGATACGGATATGTAGATCTCCTCCCTTGTAACCGACTCTATGTAACCCTAGCCCCCTCCGGTGTCTATATAAACCGGAGGGTTTAGTCCATAGGACAACAACAATCATACCATAGGCTAGCTTCTAGGGTTTAGCCTCTACGATCTCGTGGTAGATCAACTCTTGTAATACTCATATCATCAAGATCAATCAAGTAGGAAGTAGGGTATTACCTCCATCGAGAGGGCCTGAACCTGGGTAAACATTGTGTCCCCCGCCTCCTGTTACCATCCACCTTAGACGCACAGTTCGGGACCCCCTACCTGAGATCCGGCGGTTTTGACACCGACAATGATGTGTGAGTAGTTTACCTCAGACCTTCGGGTCCATAGTTATTAGCTAGATGGCTTCTTCTCTCTCTTTGGATCTCAATACAAAGTTCTCCACGATTCTCGTGGAGATCTATTCGATGTAATCTTCTTTTGCGGTGTGTTTGTTGAGACCGATGAATTGTGGGTTTATGATCAAGTTTATCTATGAACAATATTTGAATCTTCTCTGAATTCTTTTATGTATGATTGGTTATCTTTGCAAGTCTCTTCGAATTATCAGTTTGGTTTGGCCTACTAGATTGATCTTTCTTGCAATGGGAGAAGTGCTTAGCTTTGGGTTCAATCTTGCGGTGTCCTTTCCCAGTGACAGCAGGGGCAGCAAGGCACGTATTGTATTGTTGCCATCGAGGATAAAAAGATGGGGTTTATATCATATTGCATGAGTTTATCCGTCTACATCATGTCATCTTACTTAAAGCATTACTCTGTTCTTTTGAACTTAATACTCTAGATGCATGCTGGATAGCGGTCGATGTGTGGAGTAATAGTAGTAGATGCAGGCAGGAGTCGGTCTACTTGTCACGGACGTGATGCCTATATACATGATCATACCTAGATATTCTCATAACTATGCTCAATTCAATCAATTGCTCAACAGTAATTTGTTCACCCACCGTAATACTTATGCTCTTGAGAGAAGCCACTAGTGAAACCTATGGCCCCGGGTCTATTTTCCATCATATTAATCTTCCAACACTTAGCTATTTTTATTGCCTTTATTTTACTTTGCATCTTTATTATAAAAATACCAAAAATATAATCTTATCATATCTATTAGATCTCACTTTCGTAAGTGACCGTGAAGGGATTGACAACCCCTTTATTGCGTTGGTTGCGAGGTTTTTATTTGTTTGTGTAGGTGCGAGGGACTTGAACGTGGCCTCCTACTGGATTGATACCTTGGTTCTCAAAAACTGAGAGAAATACTTATGCTACTTTACTGCATCACCCTTTCCTCTTCAAGGGAAAACCAACGCAGTGCTCAAGAGGTAGCAGCAGGGTGCCGGAACAGGGTCCCGATTGGTTTTTGGTGGCTAGAGAGGCTTGCGGCGGCGGAACTCCCGATCTATTCTGTCCTATGATGTTTTTAGGGTATATGGATATATAAAGGCGAAAGAAGTCAGTCAGGGGAGCCACAAGGGGCCCAGGAGGGTGGGGGGCGCGCCCAGGGGGGCAGGCGCGCCTCCCTGCCTCGTGGTCACCTCGTTGCTTCCCTGACGTACACTCCAAGTCTCCTGGATTGCTTCCGTTCCAAAAATAACTCTCCCGAAGGTTTCATTCCGTTTGGACTCCGTTTGATATACCTTTTTCTTCGAAACACTGAAATAGGCAAAAAAACAGCACTCTGGGCTGGGCCTCTGGTTAATAGGTTAGTCCCAAAAATAATATAAAAGTGTATAATAAAGCCCATAAACATCCAAAACAGATAATACAATAGCATGAATACTTCATAAATTATAGATACGTTGGAGACGTATCAGCCCCATAAAAAGGAGAAACCGCAGGCGCGACGCCCATTTACGCTTTGTGCCTTCTCCAATCTTGGAACCGCTGCCCCTCCCTTCTCTCTTCTTCAAGTTCTTGCTTTCGCTCGCCGCCGCCGCCGTACCTTTGCTGTCCCTCATCCTTCGCCTCTCTCAGCCGCCATGGCACCCAGAACCAGCAAAGGCAAGGGAGTGGCCAAAGACGTCGGGGGGAAGGAGGCGCCAGAGAGCGAGTTGGCGGCGCGGTGGACGCAGCTCGCCTACTTTCCTTCGACGATCGATGCGGTCCACCTCCGGGACTACTTCAAGCCCCTGTGGGGGTGCAAGACGAAGGGGCACCCTGCCACGCGCATCATCCCCGCCAGTTTCGCCGAGGCCGGCCCGAATCGGTACCCCTTCTTCATTGACTACTTTTCCTGCGGGCTCTGCCCCCCTTTCTCCAATTTCTTCAATGACGTCATGCACACCTACGGCTTCCACCTTCTGGATTTTACTTCGAATGCCGTGGCGTGCATGGCCCTTTTCGCCCATCTCTGCGAGGGCTTCGCCGGAGTGCATCCTAGCACGGCGCTTTTCCGCCACTACTTCTATCCTCGTATCCAAAAGGGAGGCGCGATTTCCGGTTGTGTCGCCTGGATCCCAAGGAGCCAGGGAAAGGGGACATATCCGAAGGGCGCTAAGTAGGAGAGGTGGGAGGAGTGGCGGGGCCGATGGTGTTGGATTGTGGAGGAGGACCCGCAGGAATTTTGCTGGGTTCGCCAGGCGCCGCCGGTTCGCAGAGATTATTGGGGCGAAGTCGACGCCAAGGACGAGAAGCTCACGATCGCCACCACCAGGATCCATCGCCTTACCGTGGCTGGCCTCACCTTTGAGATGATTGGGGCTGATTTCCTCCGTCGCCGAATCGCCCCACTGCATAACAAGGGGAGGCCGGCATGGCTTTTCAGGAACGCGGCCGACATCATGAGGCTTCGCCCTGGCTTGAACCACAACTTCACGATGATGAGGCATGCCCACTTTTGCCAGAGGCTTTTTCAGCTTGACGTGTACCGTGATGGCAGGGCCGAGAGCTCCGGCAAGGCCACGAAGTCCGGCAAGGTCGTCAAGGGGCCCCTGTTTGGGTTGCCGGTGGGGGTGGTCCCGCTGAGCAACAATTCTCACCAAACCGACATCATCGCCATGATGCCGGACTTCAACGCGCACGGCCTTGGCCCAAATTGGGCCGAGCCGGGGGTGGATCAGGTGCAGGAGTTCTTCGACAAGCTGTCGGAGAAGTACGTCCATGCCGAGCCATTGCTCGTCCAGGACACCACCCAGGCAGTGCTGGACTTCATCGCCGCCAGGGCGGCGGAGGCGGAGCTCGCCAAGGAGGCTGGCAGCGCCGGCCACATGGAGGATGAGGCCAAGGCTGCCGCGGAGGAGAAGGAGCTTGCCGGATGGGCGGAGTTTGCCGGGGAGGCCAGCAACGCCGACACCGGGGCCCCTCTCATCGAAGATGTGGTGGACGAGTCGACCGAGGAAGAGGCCGAGGCTGACGATCCTCCGGCTTTGGAAAAAAGGTGTGTCCTATGGCGGGCCACCTCTGGCAAGCCGGTCCGGCCCGGCAGGACCGAGCAGCGGCAGGAGATCCAGGCGGAGTCCGTGCACCTGACGAGGGCCGCGGCAGCAAAGAAGGTGGTGAAGGTCGTGGTGGCGAAGAGGAAAGAGACTGCCTCTTCTTCGTCCAAGCGTCCTCGGACTCCACCCGCTTCCCCTCCTCCCGCGGATGTCGACACGGAGGTCGTCTTCGACCTTGGGTCTCTCAGCCCGAGGAGGAAGAGGAAGGCACCGGAAGAGGAGGCGGAGGATGAGTAAGTATCTTGTCTTTTGTCATCTCCGTCCCCTCAGACCGTGCCGCTTTTCTTGACTTGTCTTCATCTTTGCAGGGATGTGGAGACGCTGGCCCAGAGGGTGGCGAAGAGAGCCAGGGGCTCGACGGGCGGCCAGCCCCCGGCGGGCACCTCGAGTACGCCACTGGTGGTGGAGAGCAGCCCGGACAGCAGCCCCCGGTGCAGCCCCCAGCGTGCGTTCATCACTCGCTCCCTATCAATGTGTTGGGGTACGATCTCTTCGCGCTGACCTTGCCGTGGTTGCAGGAGGAGGACGGCGGCAGGAGGAGCCACTGAGGGCCACCCCCAACACGCCGCCCCAATCAACCACGCCGCCCCGAGGGGCGTCCCTGGCAAGGGCGCCAAGCACCGAGCCCATGCGCACGGAGGAGGAGGAGAACCCGGGCACCGGCGGCTCCGTCCCGGCACCGAATGTTGGTGGGGAGGGGGCCACTTCTTCCCAGCCTGACACGGGTGAGTTGTTTGTCTTCTGTCCATGTTCTTGTTTCTTCTTCTTGAACCTTGGTCTTGGCTTTGCCTCATCCTCCTTCTTGGCATCTAGGCGCTCCCTCAGCGGACCAGGAGAACATCGATACTATCATCGAGGAGGCCGCCAGGGATGCTGAGGCCGAGGCCAACAAGATCGCCGCCGAGGAGGCTGCCAAGGGTGCTACTGAGGATGCCGCCAAGGAGCCGGTCGGGGAGACCGGCAAGGCCGCTGCCGAGGAGGCCGGCAAGGGGCCTGCCGGGGAGGCCGGCAAGGCCGCTGCCGAGGAGGGGGCGGTTGATGACCAACCTTGCTCGTCCGCTACCTCTGGCTCGGGCATGTACCACTACAAAAAAAATACACTTCCGTGATGATACGTGTTTGTCACAGTAGGTCGCGTTTTTTGTCATGCATGTACATCCATGACGATTTTATGACAGAATCAAGATAGTCATACCTGTGCTATCGTAGAAGAGTTCCATGACATTACAAAAATTATCATCACGGAAGTGTCCACTTCCATGACGATAAATCGCGCGTCATAGAAGTGATTTCGTCAAGGGTGACCGACACGTGGCATCCACCATAACGGGACACCGTTAAGCTATCGGGTCCGGTTTTGGATCCGATAACCCGCTAACAGCCACGACCAATGGCGATTTTCCACATGTAAAATTCTCATTGGCCGACGGAACCACGCGTCAGCTCCGCGTTGGCACAGGTGTCACTCATCCAACGGTCAAGATGGGCCTATGATAAGTTGACACGAGGACGGGCCCATAAAGTTTAAATGGGCCGGCCCAACTAAAGGCCCACAAGATTTAGCGGACCATAATGGGCCGGCCCAGCTAAAGGCCCACAAGATTTTGCAGACCATAATGGGCCAGCCCAGCTAAAGGCCCACAAGATTTAGCGGACCACAATGGGCCAGCCCAGCTAAAGGCCCACAAGATTTTGCAGACCATAATGGGCCGGCCCAGCTAAAGGCCCAACATTCTTAGTTAAGGCCCGTACGGCTAGTGTCAAATCGTCCCGTCAACGGCCTGTCCTAAACTTGTCATCATCGCGGCCCATGGTCACTTCTGGCCCGTTAGCAGTCCGCTAAGTATATGGGCCGAATTACGGCCCAGTGTATTTCCGGCCTGTTAAAGGTCTTGCTTCATTTGGGCCTATTTACAGGCCTTTGAAACTTTCAGCCCATAAACGACTGTGAAGGATTTGGGTCATATTCGGCCATGTCTGACATTCGGCCTGTTAGAGGCCCACTATAGATTTGGGCCACTTTCGGCCTGTTGTGATTTTTGGCCTGTTAACGTTGGACGAAATCCATGGGCCATATGTGGCCCAACGTCACATCGGGCCCATTAACAACCCATATAAAAATGACGATAATCTAGCCCGACCGAACTTCCGGCCTATTAAAGGCCCGTGTATTAGGTCGGCGTTACGGCCCGTCCGAAATTTGACCTGTGAAAGATCTGCATCGTAAATGGGCCACCATTTCGGCCTGCTAAACCAGTGGGTTATTTGGCCCAATCTCACTTTCGGTCTATTAAAGGCCCATGTTTTTTATGGGCTCGAGATATTTACACCTGTAAACGGCCTATTGTTACTGAGGGCCCAAATTATGTTTAGGCCTATTAAAGGCCCACTATGGGCGCAGGCCTACCAGAAAAATATGAAAGCTTATGCTGATTTAGGCCCAGATATTTTTAGTGGGCTACATGCAAATTTCGGCCCATAATCGTTTTTAGCCTAATTGGAATGGGTCCGACGAATGTTGGCATGTTGGGCTCCTACGAAGCTTTTGGCCGAATACATTACTAAGATAAACCTACACTATACAAAAATAGCGTCTTAATTACTGCAGCCTTTGGCAGCATCATAAATTCTGTATCACAACAAAATAAATTCCAACCATACAACAAAAGGCCTGTTGGCATAAAGTTTACAGTCCTTGCAGATAAAAGCACCATCAGATGTATAGAAGCACAGATCATTTGACCTGAGTGCTAATGTTCCAGGCTATAGAATCTGATGGAGCAGCACGATCTTCACCTTTTTCCGCCATTGCTCTTGAATAACGAAGCGAATGTCTGATAGTCTGGTTTCAAAACCATTCATATCTTGACGACATTTGGCAACCACTATTCTTGTTTCCAAAACGACGTCCATTAGGGATTGGACTTGTGTCTGGAGCACAGATATATCACTCTGTCTAGCAGGAAGATTTTGTTCAGTAGGCGATTTGGATGAGGTTACCTTGACAACCAACCCAGAATTACGCAGGAAGGTGCTTTTCGCACTGTTAGTGGAGAGATACTGACGCACTGCAGCAAGAGGTGACATTGTGCCTGTGGTAGCCTCGTCACCTTCAGGTGGTTGTCGCTGTTCAATCATTTGTTCCATAGCTTCCTGAAAGTTTGAACTTGTAGATTAGTGTACCAGATAAGTTACTAATGAGACAAAAACAAACAAAGTAGGTTACACGTTTATACATAACTTATTTTGGTGAACTACTGTAATACATTAGCATGTATTGTAGTGCCAACTACATAATAAAATCACTTTCGGAACATATGTCCATGTAGCATGCCTACTGTATTGTCTATTTCCTCACATTCGTTGACATCTAAGGATAAAGAGACATGGTTTAAAGTAGGATGAACATAGTATGACATCATTCATATCATGGGCAAACAGATATAAAACAAACACACTATTTTATCATTGTGTGCGCATGTGAACATAACAACTAGATTACAGATCAAGATCAAAAGAATATCCTTCATCTCTTTTAAACCATGTAAGGTGAAATGATACGTTAAGACAACTGTGTATAAAAGTGAACAGAGTAACTGACATTGGCTGCAAACCAAGTAGTTAAATGAACACATCACAGTACTAATCAGTTCAAAGGCAGGAGGAGTAAGGACTTACAACAGCAGCTTGAACTGGTGTGCTCATGCCCTTCATCTTGCTGGTGTGGCAATCCTTGAAGATTTGCACTGCATTCAGTTCAGGTTCTTTTTGGTCTGCACAGGCTTTCCTCTGTATTTGGAACAAGTCAATATAGATACGATAATATGGCACAGAAAAAAGAAGGAAGTAGCAGCTATTTACAAGAGCCTCGCAGTGTGCAATATAGCTACGAGATCCTGTTGTCTATTGGAATTTCACTTTAGAACGGCTGGTCTTGTTCTTCAAACAGTTAGCCTAGAAGAAGATACACTTGTAAGGCACATACATAAATACAAGTTCAATATGTGGTCTGATCAAATACATATAGCCTACCTGATACTTTGGATCAGACCAGTGTTTAACGAGGGCTGTCCAGTCTTCATCTATAATATATTCCACTGGAGATGTTTGGTCGATTTCATTGTTAGCCTTGCCTTCAAAGTGAGATTTTATAAGGTGGTACCGATAATGTCGCAGAGCAGACTGAAAAACATGAGTGCATGCTTGTTTAGTTGCATCATCTTTCGGATCCAACTTGAACCTCATCTGTTGAAAAAAGAATGTGAGTCTTATTAGGAGGAAGCTAGAAAGTATGGGACAGAGCAAGACAATATTACTAATTGTGATGAATAACATTACTTACGGATAAATGGTCAAGGAAGGTGTTAAAATGGGTATTGTCTTTCTCATTCCTGTACTGGATCCACGTTGGGAGGATGCGTGCATGACACCTAACGACAACGCCTGCCTCTGATACTAGCTTGGCTGACTCTGTAGCATCACGTGGCCTTTTTAAACCTTCCTCAAAATGGATCTCCATTCTTCCTCCTTTAGATTTTGTTAATCTGTCAAGCATTATCCCTGATGTCTGTTTCTGCTTGCGTCGTGGTGCTAGTTCAACACCGAATATGGAAAGTGTTAGTGTACATCAAACTGTGAGAGTACATATAAAGGAGCATGCAACTGCAACTTGACTCAGTCAGGTACCGTCTTGGTGCTGATGCTCATGAGGTTCATTTGATCTTGCCAAGTCCTGTTGTGTCAGTAGTGCTTCGGAAGTAGTGTTAGATGTGAAGGCAACTTGGGAACTGGCCAGTTCCGGAGCAAACGAACGACTAACTCGTTGAGATGCTGGTACAGTTGAAGCGGATGCTGCAGCTGGTGGAGCAGGTGATACTATGTTTGTAGATCTAGCCGGTGGACTTGGACCTTCTACTGCACTATAAGTACCAGCTGAATCTCAACGGCAGATCCTTTTCCGTTTCACCTGACGAGTAACACCACTCCCTACTATATTATTTTCCTTGCTCTTTTTTGACTTTCCCATGTCAAGCCGTACCCACAACACAAAAGAATAAAATCGCTCTTCAGAACTCATTGATGCATGATACAGACAAGCAATACTTTGATGTAAGACAACCATATGAGGATGGAATATGTAAGAAAAACAGGACGACATGACATATTCACAGCTACGATGTGTAAACTAAGCAGAACGATTTTCAAGAAAATAGAAGTAATGCAAGCTAGACACCATATGAAAGATGCAACCAATATTACTCTGCCAAGTTAAAAGTGTCTTGTCATAAGTGGCAATTCAAAAAATTAGAAGCAGTACAACGTTGAAATCAATGCAAGATGCAACCACTATCAAACTGCCATGTTAAAAGCGTCCAATCATGAGTGACTGATGCGGGATACACAACAGCAGTACTTTGATGTAAGTACATGGTATGATAGATAGATGCAGTGTATTCTAGACACAGAAAGCCATGTCATATGCACATGTATAACGTATAAACTCAGCAGGTGCAATTTAATCAAAATAGAAGAAATACAGGCTATACAACATATGCAACATGAAACCAATTATCACACTGTCAACTTAGAGCAAGCACCTGCAATGGTGGAGTACGGGAGATGAACTCATCATGTAGACTTGGGACTTCAACTTCATTAGTAGTAGTAGTGGCAAATCTAGAGAGTCTTTGTTTGCTTCGGTGCGGAGGACCACCAACATCCCCTAACTTACTCTTTTCCTTCCTATTTTCTGATATTGCCTTATGAAGTCAAAACCACAAGAAGATGAATAAAATTAGCTCTTCATAACTGGTTGATGCATGATACAGACGAACACTACTTTGATGTAAGGCAAGCGCAGGATAGGAGGATGGAATATATACAAAAAAAGATAGCGTTTCATATTCACACGTACGGTAGGAGGATGGAATATGTATGAAAAAACAGTAAGCGGAAGGCATTTCAACAAAATTAGAAGAAATGGAAGCTAGGCACCATATGAACATGCAACCAATATCACTCTATCAGGTAAAAAGTGTCTCGTCGTAAGTGCCATTTCAAGAAATTAGAAGCAGTACAAGCTAGAAGACAATGCAAGATGCAACCTACATCACAGTCCCAAGTTAAATGTGTCTTATGGGTAAGTGATCGTTGCAGGTATAAGTTGTAAGCTACGCAGATGCAATTCAACATAATCAGAAGCAATACAAACTAGACATCATACAAAAAACACAATCACATATAACAGTTCCAAGTTAGAGCAAGCACCTGTGATGGTGGAGTAGGGGAGATGTGCTCATCATGTACACGTATGTTCTAGAAACAGGAACACGTGTCATATTCACAGGCATTATGTGTAAAGTAAGCAGATGCAATTCAACAAAGTTAGAAGCAATACAAGCTAGACATCATACGCAACATGCAACCACATATAATAGTCCCAAGTTAAATGTGTCTTATGGGTAAGTGATCGTTGCAGGTATAAGTTGTAAGCTACGCAGATGCAATTCAACATAATCAGAAGCAATACAAACTAGACATCATACAGAAAACACAATCGCATATAACAGTTCCAAGTTAGAGCAAGCACCTATGATGGTGGAGTAGGGGAGATGTGCTCATCATCTACACAGCTACGTTGATTGTCCAGCCTTGTGTTGTCTTGCGAATCTTGTTGGGAGGATGGCGGAGTAGAATCTGTAGAGACCCCCTATTTGAGTTGCTCCGAAGGACCACCATCATCCACTGTCGGACTAATTTCCTTCAGTTGTAATGATTTTGCATTGTGAAGTCAAACCGATAAGAAAAAGGAATAAAATTCGCTCTTCAGAACTCATTCATGCATGATACTGACGAACACTACTCGGATGAAAGGCAAACACATGATGAGAGGATGGAATATGTATGAAAAATAGGATGGCGTGACATATTCACACCTATGATGTGGTAACTAAGCAGAAGGCATTTCAACAAATTAGAAGCACTGCAAGCTAGACACCATATGAAAGATGCAACCAATATCACTCTGCCAAGTTCAAACTGTATGATGTTTCAACAAATTAGAAGCAGTACATGCTAGAAATCATATGCAAGACACAACCAATATCATAGTGGCGACTTAAAGGTGCCTTATCATAAGTGACTGATGCGGGATATGCAAGAACAGTAGTCTGATGTAAGTGTGATCAGATATAGTATGTTCTAGAAACAGGAACGTATGTCATATTTACAGGCATTATGTGTAAAGTAAGCAGATGCAATTCAACAAAGTTAGAAGCAATACAAGCTAGACATCATATGCAACATGCAACCACATATAATAGTGCCAAGTTAGAGCAAGCACCTGTGATTGTGGAATAGGGAGATGTGGCCATCATCTACACAGCTACATTGACTGTCTAGCCTTGCGTTGTCTTGCGAATCTTGTTGGGAGGATGGTGGAGTAGAATCTGTAGAGAACCGCCCTTTCAGTTGCTCGGAAGGACCACCATCATCCAATGCCTTGCCAATTTCCTTCAGCTTTATTGATTTTGCATTGTGAGGTCAAACCGACAAGAAAAAGGTATATAATTCACTCTTCAGAACTCATTCATGCATGATACTGACGAACACTACTCTGATGAAAGGCAAAGTCATGATATGAGGATGGAATATGTACGAAAAAATGGACGGCTTGACATATTCACACCTATGATGTGGTAACTAAGCAGAAGGCACTTCAACAAATTAGAAGCACTGCAAACTAGACACCATATGGAAGGTGCAATCAATATCACTCTGCCAAGTTAAAACTGTCTCGTCATAGGTGGCGTTCATCAAACTAGAAGCAATACATGCTAGAAATCATATTCAAGACATAAACCAATATCACACTGCCAACTTAAAGGTGTTCCATCATAAGTGACTGATGCAGGATACACAAGAAGAGTAGTTTCATGTAAGAACATGGTGTGATAGACAGATATAGTATGTACCAAAAACAGGAAAGCGTGTCATATTCACACGTATCATGTGTAAGCTAAGCAGATGCAGTTTACACTAATTAGGAGCAAAACAAGCTAGAAACCATATGCAACATGCAACCAGATATCACACTGCCAAGTTAGAGCAAGCACCTTGGATGGTGGAGTAGGGGAGCGGAGACTTGGACCTTGTAATGCACTATCAGTACAAGGAGAATCGGTACAGATGCTCCTTTACGTTGCTGCAGAGGACCACCACCATCGCCTTCCTTACTCTTTTCCTTCCTCTTTCTTGATTTTGCCTTGTCAAGTCAAACCCACAAGAAAAAGGAATAAAATTTGCTCTTCAGAACTCATTGATGCATGATACTGACGAACACTACTTTCATGTAAGGCAGCCGCATGATAGGAGTATGGAATATGTATGAAAAACAGGACGGCGTGACATATTGACATGTATGATGTATAAAGTGTAAACTAAGCACAAGGTGCTTGAACTTGTTAGAATCAATGCAAGCTTCTTTATAAGCAAGGATGAAA
Organism: Triticum aestivum; assembly: GCF_018294505.1. Lineage (NCBI taxonomy): Eukaryota > Viridiplantae > Streptophyta > Magnoliopsida > Poales > Poaceae > Triticum > Triticum aestivum. The sequence continues at coordinate 146,765,937 of NC_057796.1, forward strand.
TTGCATTCTTTATAAGAGTAGCGCGTCTCATATTAACCCACGGGCATGACTGTCTCATCATAAGCGATAGATGCAGGATACACAAGAACAGTAGTTTGATGTAAGAACATGGTGTGATAGGCAGATGTAGTATGTACCAAAAACAGGAAGGCGTGTCATATTCACATGTATAATGTGTAAGCTAAGGAGATGCAATTTAACAAATTAGGAGCAATACAAGCTAGGCACCATATGCAACATGCAACCAGATATCACACTGCCATGTTAGAGCAAGCACCTTGGGTTGTGGAGTAGGGGAGATGAGATTTGGAACTAGCACTGCAGTACGAGTAGCAGGAGAATCTACAGAGATCATCTGTTTCGGTTGCTCCAGAGGACCAATATCATTTCGTGCCTTCGTCCTTTCAGATTTTGCCTTGTCAAGTAAACACACAAGAAAAAGGAATGAAATTCGCACTTCCAAATTCGTTGATGCATGATACTGACAAACACAACTTTTTTGTATGGCAACCACATTGTAGGAGGATGGAATATGTATGAAAAACACTAAGCAGAAGGCATTTCAACAAATTGGAAGCAATGCAATCTAGACACCATATGAAAGATCCAACCAAAATCACTCTACCAAGTTAGATGTGTCTCATTACAAGTGGCACTTCAACAAATTAGAGGCAATACATGTTTGAAATGATATGCAAGATGCAACCAATATTACACTGTCAACTTGAAGGTGTATCGTCAGAAGTGATTGATGAGGGATACACAAGAAAAGTAGTTTGATATAAGAACATGGTTAATAGAAAGACGTAGTATGTACCAAAAACAGGAAGGCATGTCATATTCACAGGTATAATGTGTTAACTAAGCAGATGCAATTTACCCTAATTAGAAGCATTACAAGGTAGACACCATATGCAACATGCAACCACATATCACACTGCCAAGTAAGAGCAAGCACCTGCGATGGTGGTGTGGGGGAATTGCGGTCATCAACTAGAGAGCTACGTTGACAATCTTCATTTAGACTTGCTGTTTCTTGAGAATCATGTGGGGAGGATGACACTGCACTCTTTAAACGAGTAGGGCGTCTCACAGTAACCCACTGGGGTGACTGTCTCGTCATAAGTGATTGACGAGGGATACAAAAGAGCATTAGTTTGATGTACGAACATGGTTAATAGACATATCTAGTATGTATCAAAAACAGGAAGGCATGCCATTATCAAAGGTATAATGTGTAAAGTAAGCAGATGCAATTTAACCAAATTGGAAGCAATACAAGCTAGACACCATATGCAACATGCAACCACATTTGACAGCGCGAAGTTAAAGCAAGCACCTGGGATGGTTGTGCGTGGCAATTGAGATCATCAACTGCAGAGCTACGTTTACTATCTCCAACTGCTGACACCGCACCCTTTAGAGCGCTGAAATGCTTAATGCTTATCTTCGAATTACACTGGAGCGACTTCTGTCTTTTCTTTTCTGCATTCATCGACACTGCGTCAGAGTCTGAAATACCCATGCATAAAAAAATAGTGTGAGTATGGGTGAAGTGTGTTCACAATTAGTAGAGTGTAAAGGTAGCACATAGCAGGTCGGTGAGAAATAAATGACGGGAGACATATGATAGCTCTACAACATGCATGGCACACTAAATTACTACAGGGTTCTATGAAAATAACAGTCGACTGAAACAAATAGGTCGGTCCATTTTTCTGCACCGTCCGATGTACAAAGAACGGGCAGATCGCCTTCATCTACCTCCAGCCAGTCAGTGTTGACGATCTTCCTTGAAACGCTAGCGACCACCGGCCCAGTCCCCTTCCTGCGCCCTCCCCTCGACCTCACCGCACCGCCATGCTTGGCACCGCCCACCGGCCATCCATTCAAGCCCCGCCGACCTCCAGATCGGGCGCAAGCAGCTCCTGCGCCCCACACCCCTATGATAGACACCGATGCGCCGCTTCCCCGGCGAACAGGCGGACTAGGTGCTCCGCGCGCCTAAGCGGGTGCTGCTTCTTTTAATTGCGGTTGGACTGACCCTGAATTGAAATCCAGGCGGGCTACTGACCTCTAGCAAAGGTGAAAATAGTAAAGGGAGGAAACCTTGTGCATTTAGTATCACGAAGAAGATGTTGTAACAAGTGCTCAACTAGTTTCTTTCGTGGGATGAATACGGTGTGAGCAGAGACGTTAGGTTTGCACGAATAAGGGAAGAGGAGTACCTCTTTCTGCTAGCAGTGCTGTGTCCTCCTTCTGTTTTTCCAATGATCTTCTTGTGGAACCAGATCCGAGGCGGCGAACGATGGCGTAGCGGGAACAGCTCCGTTGCGGTGGACGGTTGCGACAGTGGAGCGGCAGTAGTGAGGTGCAGGACGGCGTGGTCGGAGTGGTTCTGGTACGGTGCACGTCAGCGTCAGCGTCGTGGAGGCAGCTCTGCCTCAGCTTCAGCTGCTAAGTCCTTGAGGGCGTTGCGGTTGCGTTGGACGACGACGTCGGGGTACCAGCTCCGGCGTGATGGAGGAGGGCGGCGGTGGCTTGGGCGCTATGGGGTGGAGGACGGAGGAGGCTGGGGTTTCGCGGCTGGTGGAGAGGGCGTTTTGGCACCCACGGAGTATGAATGGGGAAACGGGGGGAGGCGGGGAACTAAGGGGGAACAATGTTTCGGTTTGGGACGCGCTTGTTTGAAATTTGGAGAAAAAAGTTACAAACTTTGCCCCCATCTAAAATTTCGGACATATTGCGGGTTGGGGGTAGGACAGTAATCTCAGGTGTCCCAAATGTGGGCGGGATAGATTTCGGCCAAGCGCATGGGTGTTTAGGCGCCCACAGCGTATGAATGCTTCTCGGAGGCGGTTGAGACTAGCGTCTTGGTGAAGTTACAAACCTACCCCGGTTTAGACCTTTGGACATCGGGCCAATAGGCTACACGGGCCAGAGTCAGGACAGTAATTTCCTACCACCAAACATTAGTCTCGCGCGGTTTCGGGTGACCAGAGGCCTATTTGGCACTTCGTTCAATATTTGGGAGCACAAGCATTAACGTTTTCGGTTCTCTTGAATTGAACTTTCAGGATTTGTCAAACTTCACAAATCTTTACTCTTGAAAATTCTAAAGCTACAATTATTTTGGAATGGAGGGGGTACATTTGAATATACATTATACACGAGTATATATTAAAAAATATGCAACTTACCTCAGTTCATGCATGGTTCCAGATATAATCTCCTTGGTTGCAAAAAAAAGTTAGACATGCGTATGAATATATATAGCATGTTCAAACGCACAACAAAGATTGATGCCCCCTTTTACATCTGATTTACAAATGCCATTTTCTCGGGTTCAAATAGATGAATGCACTTCCTATGAATTCGAATCTTCGAAACCCCCTTTATGTTGAATCCGACATGTATTCTATTTCATAGCTAGCAATTTGGAATGTATCCATGCAAGTGACAAATGTATAAAGTGCTTCGCACTAACAACATGGAGTGCACTAATTAATGTTTATATATGAATTACAAAAGCATCCATTGCCTGTATTTCAAACCGCTCTCACTCTATGGATCGATAATATGAAATAAACACATGCACATGCTAGAATTCAATAGAGTATGGGTGTCTGATAGACCGATTTTCGTCCATACGCAATTTTCAAAATTCATGATCTCATCCAAAAATAATAATGCCATTTATATTTATTTAATGCCTAGAACCTCCTTTTACACGTAGATGCACTATGCCTCGGCCCGTTCTCACAAACGCGCTATATATCTCTCTATCTAACGCATAAGTGCACACACTTTATATGCATTGGCATTTCTCTTTCACACATGCTCACAATCTCTCTCGGGGTGTCAGGGTGTCTCACGCACATGCTCTCTCTGTATCTCTCTCTCTCTCTCTCTCTTTCTGATTACTATGTACCACTCTTTTCACTAATCTCAGTTGGAAAACACTATTTCTCTCACATGCATATATACACACGCACGGTCTCTACTAGCCCTCTATACGCACATATATGTGTCTACGTGTCTCCCGCACACACATTATCTTTAGGCCTCTCTCGCACACATTGCCCCCCCCCCCAGACACACCTCTCTCTTAGTAGTTGGCAGATATGATTCCATCATATCATTCGGTAGGATATCCCTGACTGTTAGGCTGGATGGTAATATGAGGCAAAGTTTTACCCTAGTTCGGACCCTTGCAGTTGAGGAACAAGCCTACTCATGGTACTGTATATTAGTGATAGGGGTGTGTACAAAGTACACACGAATACTATCGACGAACTAGCCCCCAAGCTTCTATAACATACTGGGGGCCTAGGGTTACAAATCATATATAGTTGGCTTATCACCAGTGGGGATAGAGTCCTCCGCGACTTTGGTAGCTAGCTTCGTGTTGTACGCCGAGCCCTCCACATGGGTCTTCGTATAACGCGTCTTGGTCCAACCTATGTGGCGCAGGATGGAACCGACCCATGAGTCCTCATGTTGACCCACCACAACTAGAAATGATGTGCCCACCACACCACATACGCAATCGGCCACTAAGAAAATAAGCATATACAATAGTACAATGTTATACATGAAAGTTAATTGCATGGTGCATCCAAAAATATTTGTTCTGCATTGTGAATGTTTATATATTATCCTAAAATATTAGTCACGGGAAAGAGAAATGAAGGGCATATCTCTCCTTGTCTCCACCAGACACCCCCTCTTTCTACACCACTTTCACGTACGCACACAAACTATCTCTCGGCCCTCTAAAAGTATGCATGCCCACGACACATTCACGCATGACGGTCACTGTATTTCAAGCTAAAGCACTATACGGTCACTGGACTTTAGAATATGCTCATTACGGTCACCGTATACATTCTCATGGTGATCATACGGTATCTAGCTCACGATACGTCTCCATATTTTCTTGATGACACTGACGGACTTTGCATTTGATGCGTGCTCTGTATTTTGTTGACGACACTTACGGTCATTGTATTTGAAGCGAAAGCACGATATGGTCACTGGACTTCAGAATAAGCTCATCACGGTCACCACATACATTTTGTCGTGCTAACCAACATGTGGTTGGATGGTTAGGAGGACAGTGGTTTCTCGAGCCCACCAGGGTTAAAGTCCCGGTGCTCGCATTTATCCTGGGTTAATTTCAGTATTTTCCGGCGATGTGCGTTCAGTGGGAGGAGACGTTCCACTTGACTACGAGGCACCTATGGTGACTTCGTAAAATCTCAAGATCATATGCTGGCTCACTCTCTCGAAGGTGCTCATAGGGGTAGGGTCTGCGTGTGTGTGCTTATAGCGGTGAGTGCTTGCGTGTATATATGAGCCCTTGCGTCTGTGCCGTGTTAAAAAAATACATGTCATGATTATACAGTCACTGGCTCACCCGTACAACTCCGTATTTTATTGATGACACAATCAATTGACCAGTCAAACGTTCCACGTGGCGCAACTAGTGTTGCACCATCGGGGCGCGTAACCGTGGGCCCACCTGTCAGTCCGTATATGAAAGAAAGAAATGGTAGTTTGAGTCTGTACTGTGTTAATAAAATACATTTTAGGGTGATCATATGGTCACTGGCTGACCATACAGCTCTGTAATTTGTTAATGACACGAGCAATTGACTAGTCAAACGGTCCACATTCAGCAGCGCACATTATCATAGGGCCCACCCGTCAGCGCGTATATGAAGGACAGAAATGGTAATAAATTAGTGGTCGGTGGGTACTCGAAGTCGTGAGACCTCTGGTTGGCAGTCGCCGGCGGTGGGGGCGCGTTGATTGGGCGGTGGGGTGGGGATCGCCAGAGAAAAAGCTCGGCATGGGGGGGGGCTAGAGGGATGGCCGGTGTGGCGGCGGACCGGCGGTGGGGAGTGGTTTCGGGGTGGGCGGGGCGGCGTGGCGGCGCGGGCCGGCCGCGGGCGGCGCGGGCTGGTGCTTCGGCCGGTCATGGATGGCAGCTCAGGGGGGTGGAGTTTGATGATAAACTGCAGGCCCTTGGTTTCATATCCAATGGCTGGAAAATCTAATGACCAGAGATGAAAAAGTCAGTCGACTGACGTGTAGCCTCGGTAAGATCCGTTAGTATAATAAAGCAAATCACTACTCTAAGTACTGTTGCAAACCAATTCATATTTTGTTTTGTCATTTTAGCTACTGTAATATAACTTTTTCATGGCTTAATCCACTGATATAAATTGATAGTTTCATCAAAACAAGCAAACTATGCATCAAAAACAGAATCTGTCTAAAACAGAACAGTATGTAACAATCTGAACATTAACCATACTTCTGGTACTTGAACAATTCTTGCAAAATTAGGAAAAATAAAAAATTTGTATAGTAAGACAGTGCAAAAAGAATCAGAACCGTTTGACGTTCTAGTAAAAAATTAAAAATCGCGCACTAGAGCCAAAGTTTCTGTCCTGCACCGTACAAACCAACAAGCATTGTAAACATCCTAAAGGCAAACCTTGGCACATTATTTTTATTTCCAAACTTTATAAAAGCACACAACAGAAATAAATGACTCTCTAAAACTTCCGGGTTGTCTCCTTGGCAGCGCTTTCTTTAAAGCCATTAAGCTAGCCATATAGTGCTCAAGTAATGGATCCACCCGGATCCCAAGGTATATCAAAGCCAATTTTAATTAGCAATGATTTGGTATTTAGTAGTGAGCACAAAGTAACATATATCAAGCAATGACGAAGTCTAACTCTCTTCCTATGCATCGGCATGTTATAAAAGAACAATTCATGCACACATAGTAAAGGCCAATGCATAGTACAAACAGTTTCTTGCAATTTTTTCGTGTTGGAAACATAAAGAGGTGGAGATGTAGTTCCTCTCTCATAATAATTGCAAGTAGGAGCAGCAAGCACATGCATATTATATCTATCAAAATCATCATGTGCAACGGTAAAAGGCAACCCGTCAATATAATCCTTAATAAGAGCAAACTTCTCCGATATAGTGTAGTCGGGAGAATTCAAAAAGATAATAGGACTATCATGCGTGGGTGCAATAGCAACAATTTCATGTTTAATATAAGGAAATATAGCAAGTTCATCTCCATGAGCATAATTCATATTGGCATCTTGGCCACAAGCATAGAAAGCATCATCAAAAAGGGATATTTCAAAAGAATCAACGGGATCATAACAATCATCATAGCATTCATCCTTCGGTAAGCACGAAGGGAAATTAAACAATGTATGAGTTGAAGAGTTACTCTCATTAGAAGGTGGGCACGGCTAGCTAATCCGCTCTTCCTCCTTTTGTTCTTCGCTCTCCTCATCATCTTTTTCATCCAATGAGCTCACAGTTTCATCAATTTCTTCTTCCATAGACTCCTGCAAAATATTAGTCTCTTCTTGGACAGCGGAGGAGTCCTCAATATATGGTTTAACATAGGTATTAGAAGCATAATTATCATAACAATATTCAAGTATGGCAAAATTTTCAGACTTGTAAAGAGTAGCATCATACTTTTCAATCAAAGAAGCAATTTCGTAAGCACCCTTAAAAGCAACAAATTCTTCAATTTGTTGAACATCATAGTAATTATAAACACCCTTAGCATACGAAGATACGATTCCATTATCACTAAACTCACATTGATAGGGAAGGTGTTTCTTAGGGTTTTCAGAACAACAAGTAAAATCATATATTTCACATAAATTCCAAGCATAGCATTGCAAACGATGAATTTGACCCAGTAAAAGTTTCCCTTTTTCAGATATGCGGTGTCGAACATAACAAGCATGCTCATCTAAAGATCTGCCCTCAACTAAGCTAGTTGGGGTTTCAGCACGAGCACATAGGGATTGAAGATGATCCAAGTAATAAGCTTCAGGAGTGTGATAGATTTTGAGTGGTTCTTCAACCATTGGTTCAGTAGGTACAACTAATTTTTTTGGTATTTTGCGTTTCCTACCCATAACTAAAGATAGAAAACAACTAAGAACAACAAATGAAAATTACTTAGTGATAAAGCAAACAAGCACACACGAGAATATTCACCCCATGCTATTGCTCCCCGGCAACGGCGCCCGAAAAAGGTCTTGATAACCCACAAGTATAGGGGATCAATTGTAGCCTCTTTCGATAAGTAAGAGTGTCGAACCCAACGAGGAGATAAAGGTAGAACAAATATTCCCTCAAGTTCTATCGACCACCGATACAACTCTACGCACGCTTGACGTTCGCTTTACCTAGAACAAGTATGAAACTAGAAGTACTTTGTAGGTGTTGTTGGATAGGTTTGCAAGAATATAAAGAGCACGTAAATAAAAACTAGGGGCTGTTTATATAAAGACACAATAAAGTAAATATAGCGAGTGTGGAAAAGTGGTGGTAGGAGTTGCGAAATTGTCCCTAAGCAATTGACTAGTTTACTAGACCGATAGCAAGTATTATGTGGGAGAGGCCACCGCTAGCATGTCATCCCTGACTTGGAATTCTATGCACTTATGATTGGAACTATTAGCAAGCATCCGCAACTACTAACGTTCATTAAGGTAAAACCCAACCATAGCATTAAGATATATTGGTCCCCCTTCAATCCCGTATGCATCAATTTCTATGCTAGGTTGAAGCTTCTGTCACTCTTGCCCTCCAATACATAGTCCTATCAGCATACAACTAACCCTATGGTGTGATCCACGTGCGTGCTCATATGATGGGCACCAAAGGACAGCAACATAACCACAAGCAAATTAAATCAATCATAGAAATTCATCAACCACCGATAGGACAACGAAAATCCACTCAGACATCATAGGATGGCAACACACAATTGGATAATAATATGAAGCATAAAGCACCATGTTCAAGTAGAGGGTATAGCGGGTTGCGGGAGCGTGGAACGCTGTAGATAGAGGGGGGGAGGTGATGGAGATGTTGGTGAAGATGGCGGAGGTGTTGGTGTAGATCGCGGTGATGATGATGACCCCGGCGACGTTCCGGCGCCACCGGAAGCGAGGGGGAGAGAGCACCCCTCCTTCTTCTTCTTCCTTGACCTTCTCCCTAGATGGGAGAAGGGTTTCCCCTCTGGTCCATGGTCTCCATGACGTGGGAGGGGCAAGAGCCCCTCCGAGATTGGATATGTCTCTCTGTCTCTCTCTGTTCTGCGCTCTCCTTTTCACCGTTTCGTGTATATATGGAGATCCGTAACTCCGATTGGATTGAAACCTTCGCCCAGATTTTTCTCCGAAAATTAGTTTTATTGTGGCCGAAGAAGGGCATCAACCGCCTTACGGGTGGACCACGAGGGTCAGGGGCGCGCCCCCCTGCCTCGTGCCCACCTCGGACACCGTTTCGCATTGATTCTTCCTCCCAGATTTTCCAAATATTCCAGAAATATTCTCCATCCGTTTTTATCCCGTTTGGATTCCGTTTGATATGGGGTTTCTGCGAAACATAAAACATGCAACCAACAGGAACTGGCACTGGGCACTGGATCAATATGTTAGTCCGAAAAATAATATAAAAAGTTGCCAAAAGTATATGAAAGTTGAATAATATTGGCATGGAACAATCAAAAATTATAGATACGATGGAGACGTATCAGTGGTCGAATTAATTTCGTACTCCTAGTTTGCACAACTAATTAGTACGCTCGTTTTTCTCAAGAAGTTATGTTTACTGAGGCATTAATTAGAACGAATGCATGAATGACCACTAAACTTCCATGAACTTCTACATGCATTGGTGAGTTTTCTCTTGACACTACTTGCATCGGGTGATCTAACGCACCTCGAAATCCAACATGTGATGGTACTACTACTAGTAGTAGAATTGAGACTTATAAAACGGAAAAACAAATGTTTTTAGATGAGCCCTATAAACCCTAGTGGGTACGTACTCCGTAAAATCAGATTTTCCCAAAACTAAGTGGCTCAACCTTTATTTGCTCGTTTCCCTTCCTGCCTCCTTGCCTCGAACAGACTATGCCAAACTCCCCTGCCTGCCACGCGGGAAAAGACCCGCCCTCGCCTTTTTTAGTCCGGTTTGTGTCAATGGATCGCGCGAAGTAGCAAAAACCCAAGCCGTGTCTTGTACTCCTCCGTCGACGCTCCCTTTCATGAATTCTGTACTTCATGTCGCCGACATGTGGGACATATAGTAACCGGGTCGACGTGTCAGGCACCAAATAATAGTGCAGAACAGCAGGGGGGGCGCACCCCAGTCGTACCACCCCAGTAGTAGTAATGAGCAATGAGGCGTCAAATCACAATGCCGCACCTTCCCAAACGGACGAAGCAACCATTATTTCACACTTCGGTTCGCCATCATCTCAAACCACGTAGTATTGCTTCTGCCTCAAGAGGGACACGTGCATCGCCTTGGTACATCATGACACGTGGGACCACATGATAGGCCATGCTCCCCCGCCGATCACTCGGTAAAATCACCTCATTTTTACTATACTTCCTCCGTATCGGTTTACATGGCAAGCACGTTGTTCTAGGTTGAGAATTTAACTGGCTATATATGTGATGAACAATATATGTTTAGAAACTACATCCGCTTAAGAATCCAATGATATACTTTTTGTGACATAGTAACTCATATTTAGTTAGTCAAATGGACGACCTAGAACTACGTGCACGCCCTATAAACCGAGACGCCTAAAAAAACAAGACGGAGAGGGTAGTTCAGTACGTATCTTTTTAGATCAATATAGTCGGGATTCACCCAGGAGCAAAACCAAGTGGTAGGCTGCTCCTGTCGTGTTGGCGTAGCAACTCAAGCAGGGTCAGTCCACACATGAAATGGCGACACAATTAACAGGACCCCTTTGGCCGACATGTGGCTCATCCACCGTCTTGTTCCACGTGCGATGCACCAAATTACAGTTCGGAGCAGCGGTTGGAATTGGAGGCACCCCGGTCGTAGCGCCGCAGTAGTAGAATGAGCGATGAGGGGTCAAATCACAAAGCCCCACCTTTCCCGCATTAAGCTGGACGGACGAAGCAACCATCATTTCACTCTAGGGCGCAAGAGCATAAAGAAAAGAGAAAACCAATGATGCGTGCAGCAGCTACCAAGGGCACCCTAGGGTAGGGGTCTCCACTACAGATCCTTTTTTTGAAAGCGCCTCCACTACAAATTGGCTTCTCCCTCGTCCTCTTGAAGAAAACCGATGATGCATGCGGCGGTAGGGTTTGTAGGAGTACTACAATGGTGTGCGGGGCCACATCGTAGTAAACGGGAGAGGGATTGAGTTTGAGTCGACGCCTTAAATATGTGTGGGCCGCTTGGTTTTAGGGGAACGAGGCAACATTTTGGGTTCGGGGACCAGTGGAGATATAGTACGTACAAAAAATTGTGGACGTAGGTTCGACCGAAAGGCAATGATGCATGGGCCCTGCATTTTGATATACCCGGGGCCGCGTGAAATTTGCTACTCTACCCAAAACTAGTAAGGTACACATGCATTGAACACATGAGATTTCGAAACCAAATTATGAATAAATACACACTATAGCATGTAAAGCTTTGAGTCATATATGCATGATGTAGATGTTCGTTTAGTTCTTATAGTTCATCTCATTCAAAATCAATTAGTTTTATAAAAATGTTAAGATTCATGGGGTTGTGCATTGTAAAGCATAAAGTAAAAACAAATAATGGCAATTCATTTAGAAAAAAAATTCAATTATGATACGGAAGATTCTAGAACAAAGGAGAAGTGCTTGGGTTTTGAGGTTTGTGCAATTATGCTTAAGTTCAACCATGGAGTCTTCTAAATTGTACATGTGGCAGATCTGGTGGAATGTTGATGATATCCAACGGCCAGCAGTGCTCGGATTTTCCATCTCTGCACTGTCGAATTAGCTTCATCCAGCGACCATCTTTCAAAGTTATTCGCACACTATATAGTTCTTGTGCCATAGTTGCATGTCTTGTAAAAAAGCTACTAGTGGGTTGTACTAGCTATTTAGGAATAGAAGATGTATACATGGAAGTTGTAGGGAAAGAGATGACATGGAGTATCTCAATTCCTATGAGTAGGGATTGGAAAAGAGATGTCATATGGTTCACATCATAGGAACTTTTCTATTGAATCTAGAGATGACATGTATCTCAATTCCTATGAGGAGGGATTAGAAAAGAGATGTAATTTGGTTCATATCATAGGAACTTTTCTATTGAATATACGCTAATGTTTATTTTCCTTTGAAATTATGGGAGTATAGGAATCCATTCATATCAACCAAGTGGCTCTAAAGCTATAGAAATGATATCATGTTTATTTCCTTTGAAATGTGGAGTATATGAATCTATTCCTATGAACCAATTGGCTCTAAAGGAAAAAAATCCTATAAAAATCATATCATATAGAGTTCCTATAATATTCCTCCACACCAAAGGATGGTTGAAATTGCCGCAGGTGATACGATGGTCTTTCTTTGTAGACTCCTCCCCCATCTTTATAGTTACCTCTCAAAGATGAATGAAATGATATATACAGGGTATTCTACATGTGCAATTTGGTACATGAAAACTTGGTAAAAGTTTGTGAGGTTCGAATTTTGAATAAAGCTATATGCACTGCATTTTGGAACGGAGGGAGCATACGGCAGTTGCTAACACTCACGTGGAAGATTTGTGTGTAGGAGGAGTGGCTGTTCTGTTAAATGACATGGCAAAACTGACACTGTCGGATGCCGATCTAACGGTTCTTACGGCGTTCGTCGGGAAAAGGGTTGTGGCGAACGTTTGTCGGATAATGATTTATGGACACATGCATTGCCTTGATACGTGCCCCCCTCTCTCTCACACACACGCACCCTCACGAGTCACGACTCTCCCGAGTCCTCTCGCACCCACCGTCTATCTGCAGGTAGACGTCACACACATATGTCCTCTTCACACCCTACCCTCAGAACTTCTAGAAAACAAAAGACGTCGCGCACATTTTATTTTAGCTCACACGTCACACACTTATACTATTACTCTTGTGGCGAACGTTCTTTGGGCATAGTATATTGTACTCTCACGAAGAGAAGCGGTGCACGCACGCACTAGTTCTCTCACTCCCACTCGCGGGTACACGTAGGAGCGCATTTTTTTGAAGCTGGTACAACAAAATCACTCCACTATATATATATAAGTAGGAGCCTTAGCGCTTGCTTTACTAGGGTTCCTCTCGTTCACTCTCTCATGCTCTCCAGATCTAAGCAAGACATAGGTGGCCACACTCTCTCTCAGCTCACGGCTGGTCACAAATCCGGCCGGAGAACCTCGACCGGGGCAGGGGTGTAGGTGCATCGTTCACGCTGTCGTCGGCGGCGAGGGAGGAGACCAACGGCAGCCCGCGCGTCCCGATCGGCAGCCGTGCCGTTCTCTCCAAGAGAGCGCCGGCTCGGGAGGGCCTCCGACCCCTTCTTCCTCCCTGCGGTATTGTGGCCAAGATGCGGCCTCCCGACGCCATCTTCGCCACATGCCGACGACCCTCATGTATATATTCCTTCAAACCTGCCTTGCTCTACTGCCCCAGCTCCCCACTTGGCTTCGTGTGGATCTTTTTCTACTTCCGTCCGCTGTTCCAAAGCCACCTAGACTTTTACTATTATTAGAGGTAAAGCTAGTTCATACAGTCGACTCTAAGAGTTGGTTCAAACAGGGAAGAAAGTGGGAAAGCTGTAGCATGAATCTAGGACTTGGTTCTAAGAGGAAACAGAGGAAAGTAGTAGATACTGGCTACCCAACCGGTCTCTTGGTTGAAAAGACGAAGAAAGCATGGTGGATGGCAAAGGGTGGGGGGAAGTGGACCTATCTCTTGGTTGAAAAAGGAAAGAAAGTGACGGGTGTTGGGGGACAACGCAAATGAGAATGAGCAGGTCTAGATTTCCTATGCTCACATAGGAAAATGTCGCCGAGGAGATAAAAAATGGGACAAATGCAGACATGCTGCCTGAGTGTTTGCCGCTCTCGGCAACCACATCTGCCTCACCACTTTATGCCCCTGCTGTCCCTACGCCCATATCGCCACCGTTAATGTAAAATCACATGAAGCATTAAGCAATGCCACCTAATGTCACTATAAGTAATGGTCTAGTGCCGTCGATAAATTGAAGCAATGCCACCACCATTTTATGAAGTGCTTCCGTCTTGCTTTATTTCCCATGAATTGTGTTTTTGCAGTTACACTTAAATCTCACACCGCTAACATTGCTTCATCCCAGTGGAACTGCACAAATTTGATTGCACATTTACTGACCATGTGCTACTCTCATGACAGTAATACTAATGCTATTGTTCTGCATGTTAATCTAGTGGCAGTGTTGATGTGATGTGATGCTACTTACTTAAGGACACTTTCATACTATCAATCTAGTGCCAATTATAACACAATAGATGCTGATGTTAATCATACGCCACTGCAAATATCTGTCACTATTTAAATAACCGTATTTCATATTTGCGCAAACAGGGATGTCTGTCTCCATATCGTTTCAGGTTGTCTGTCTCCGTATCGTTTCTATCTGCACAAACAAAAGCATACACCTCAGTTTTAGTAGAACTGCGCAAAATGAGATGGCTATCCCTCGCTGCCGTCGTCTAACCACCCGTCTATGAGGTATTCCTACATTGGTAGTTACTAGGTAGAATGACCAATGCAATATAAAAGAAGTTGATTCGTACGTTTTACTTCCTGATTGCAGTGTAGGGACGAGCGAAAACAACTGCATCCTAGTCTGGAATGCACTTTCTACCAGTTCATCCATGGACCAAGGACTAGCTGGCACGGCTGCACGGCGGTTTTTTGGACAGGTGCGCGGACAAGAGGCATTGTGGTCTGCTTATTTCTGCAAATAGCGGTGCTTAAATTTAGTGGAATGCACAAGCATTTCAGCTGGTTAGTACACTGCATGGTTCAGTCCAGCATTCCAGCTGAGACCAAACCTATAATTGGTTATTCTGGAATGAGAGAACCTAACCCTGGATGGTGGCAACAAGAAAAAACCAGAGTGAACTCCAGGAAATTTAAGCCTGCCAGGAGGCCCTTTGCTCAGAGAAGCCTTGCTTGTTTTTTCCTGATTTGTAAACCTTCTCACAACTTTGTCTTTTGCTGTGAACTAGTATATGTTTGTTATGTTCTATGAATCATTGAGATGTATAAAATTGCTTAACTTATGCTTTTCAAGTTTTTTATGAAGCCGAGTTTAATGTGAGTGTTCCACATGAACGCTGGACTAGCGTGTGAACGTTTGGAATTTACATTGTAGCCTCGGTTAACTGCATGAACCACTGTAACAAGATACATAGTTGCTTATATGTCAGACAGCAGATTGTTGATTGTTAGCTGGTCGATAGCCTAGTGTTAAAGTGAGCTGAGCCAATGTGTCGTGTTTTGCACAACTGCTTACAAGTGGGGTAGCACCAACAGTGTTTACAAGTACTTATGTATACGTCGGTGCACAGTTCTCGAATGAGTACTCTATTTCATCAAAACACACACTGCTCGTATGATAAACCGTGACAACTTATGTCTTACCATGCCATATTCATGAAAAAACTAGTGAGGATGCATCTGTTTCGGGAACAATTACGATGGTTCTCACATGATTCACGGGCACACAAAAGTAGCAGCAGTTCCCATAGACGGATTCAAACAGAGTACTAGCCCCAGAGGGCTCGATAACAGGCAAGGTTCAGATAATTAGACACAATCCAAACTACTATTAAACACTAGCTGGGGCAACTATTTCATGCCTCGATCTAATTTGGGCTAGACACAAGACGGACCTTGCCATGAACATCATCGAGGACATCCGGCAACAGCTCAATCCTGTGAACCTTCATGAAGACAACCTTGTGGCCTTGCCACTCATAAACTTGTTTGTGGAGGCATGCCACGTCATCTTCCTGCGTAAGCTTGACAAGAACAGTATGCCTCACAAACGAAGGAGTAGCTTTGAACTTCTTGTGCTTCAGTACACTCTGGACAACAGCCTGACAACAGTGAGGCCAGAATACAACTCTTCATTGGTATAAGCACAAATGGCTTCCAGGATCCAACAGCCTAAAACTCTGTTTTTCCAGTGCGTATATTCAGGTCATCCGCCTCATAGCGAGTGACATGTACAACCACACAATCCTTGTCTACATCAGGGCTCTAATTGAAATAGAAACAAATTCTGAATTACTTTCCAGTATAAGAAACACAAGTTATTTAAACCACTATCTATAGTGTGACGCCCGGATAATTAAGCTACAGTAATCCCACGATAGCCACGTTAACGATGCCACGTCACCACGGTTATTGTTGCTAACCTCGCGTTAGTTCGAAACCGATTATAATTCAAAATTCAAAATTAAGCCAACAATAAAAGTTTTTCAACTATTAAAACTAAAATGTTCAATAAATAGTAGATAAAACAGAGGCTATGATAAAATTGTAAACAACATTATTGAAATTTAATAAGTGACTTAAACAACCTCAAACAGTGGCTGAAAACATTATTTAATAACTTTTTTTATTAACACAAAATAAATACGAAATGATAATAAACCCAAACTAGTTTTTAGTGGTAGGATTTATTGTGCTGTGATTTGTGGGCCAGCTCTCATATTTTACAAAACTCTTTTGGTGCCCAAACAATTAGCCAAAACAGAAGAAAATAAGAAAAGTAAAACAAAACAAAACTAACAAAAAAAAGGACCCTTCCCACTGGGCCAACCGGCCCAGCTGGCAGCCAGCCCAGCCCACCACGGCCTCCTCCTTCTCCCCCGTTCTCTGTTCAAGCGACCGAGCCGCACCCACCGTCGCCGCTGAGCCAGCTCGCCGCCAGCGCTACTGGGTGGATAAGGCCTCCGCCGAGCCCCCCCCCCCGAGATATTTCCTCCCCACCTACCTCCACCCACTCCCCTCTCCATCTCGGCCGCTCTCTCTGCTCCCCCTCGCCCGAGCGAGATCGCCGCCGAAGCCTCGCCGTAGGCGTGGCCCCGACCACCGTTCGTCGAGCCGCCGAGTCCCCGAGCTCCCTCTACGTCGTCCTCGTCCACCCCGCGCTTCAGGACGAGCTGGAGTGCCCTGCAGCGGCCGGGTCAAGCTTTTCCCCAACCTCGGTCGCCGCCGCCCACCGCGATTGATCCTGCCTCCCGTCTGCGCTCCCGTTCACTCGAGGGCCTCCGTGTGCCGCGCCGTAAGCCTCCGCCCCCTCCTCCTTCCTCTAGTTCCTCCTCATGCATCGTAGATGGCTCGCGGTGCCACCGTCGCCATTGCCGCATGCGGCCTCGTCCGCGAGCTCGTTGCGCTCACCCCGTCCATCTCCGAGCCAAGTCGTGGCCTCCGTCGAGTTGCCGGAGGTCCGTAGAGCCCGCTAGCGTCGTTTGTTAGCTAGAACGCAGCCCGTAGCGTGGTTTTCGGAGATGCCCGTATTCCGGCGCCGCCCGCAGTCGTCGTTGAGCTCCACTCCGGCCACCCCCGCTCCTGGGATCACTCTAGATCGACGCGGGATGATCTACTCATTCGAACGCCACTGAAAACGCGCGGAATGGTGCACTGTGCTGGAAATCCGAGCAACTCCGGCGAACTTCCGCCGCTGGAATGGTCGCCGGCGTGATTCCGGCGACGTCACCGACGTGGCACCTGCGTGGCACCGCCTGGGCCACTGACTGGTGGACCCAGGGGCCCCCCTTGACTTGTTGACCGCGGTCAACGTGCTGACTGGGCGGCCCCCAGCCACTGACATGCGGGCCCCCCTCTGTTAATTAGTCTAACAAATGTTTTATAAATAAAAGTAATTAGATTAACTAATCACTCACTGACACCCGCGGCCCACACCCCTAATTAACCCTGCTAGATTAGTTTAATCCACTGTTATACTAGCGGAGGCTGACATGCGGGTCCCACTGGACCCACATGTCAGGTTTGACCTGGTCAGCCGACCAGCTAGCTGCTGATGTCGTCCTTGCATCATGTTGATGTCATTTCTCTTTTTCTGTATATTTCTATTAAATCAAATAATTTCAGAAAATGTTTAAAACTTAGAAAAATCATATAAAATAAACCGTAGCTCAGATGAAAATGTTTTCTATATGAAAATTGCTCAGAAAAATCCAACGAATCCGAATACGCGGTCCGTTCATTTGTCACATGCCTCTAGCATGCTGAACATGGAACTTTCCCCCTCCGGTCATCTGTCTAGCACAGGTCCGGAACCGGGAAAACATTCCGGTCGAATTTCCCCCTTCACCTATTCGTGTAGACATACGTTAGGTCACCCCCGGCACGTCGTATTACCACGTTATGCTTTGTGATGCTATGTTTGCTTTATATTTACTGTTTCTTCCCCCTCTTCTCTCCGGTAGACCCCGAGACCGATGCTGCCCCTGTGATCGACTACATCGACAACGACCCCTCCTTGCCAGAGCAACCAGGCAAGCCCCCCCCCCCGTGATCACCAGATATCGCCTATTCTTCTCTATACAACTTGCATTAGAGTAGTGTAGCATGTTACTGCTTTCGGTTAATCCTATTCTGCTGCATAGCCTGTCATTGTTGCTACAGTTGTTACCCTTACCTGATATCCTACTGCTTAGTATAGGATGCTAGTGTTCCATCAGTGGCCCTACACTCTTGTCCGTCTGCCATGCTATACTACTGGGCTGTGATCACTTCGGGAGGTGATCACGGGTATATACTATATACTTTATATACATGACACATGTGGTGACTAAAGTCGGGTCGGCTCGTTGAGTACCCGCAAGTGATTCTGATGAGGGGGCTGAAAGGACAGGTGGCTCCATCCCGGTAGAGGTGGGCCTGGGTTCCTGACAGCCCCTGACTGTTACTTTGTGGCGGAGCGACAGGGCAGGTTGAGACCACCTAGGAGAGAGGTGGGCCTGGCCCTGGTCGGCGTCCGCGCATACTTAAAAATAACACGCTTAACGAGATCTTGGTATTTGATCTGAGTCTGGCCATTTGGTCTATACACACTAACCAACTACGCGGGAACATTTATGGGCACTCGACGTCGTGGTATCAGCCGAAGCCTTCTTGACGTCAGCGACGGAGCGACGCGCGCCGGATTGGACTGGAACGCCTGCTAGGCTAGGTCTGCTTCCGGCCGCCCTCGCAACGTGCAGGTGTGCAATGGGCGATGGGCCCAGACCCCTGCGCCATAGGATTTAGACCGGCGTGCTGACCTCTCTGTTGTGCCTAGGTGGGGCTGCGACGTGTTGATCTTACGAGGCCGGGCATGACCCAGGAAAGTGTGTCCGGCCAAATGGGATCGAGCGTGTTGGGTTATGTGGTGCACCCCTGCAGGGAAGTTTATCTATTCGAATAGCCGTGTCCCTCGGTAAAAGGATGACCCGGAGTTGTACCTTGACCTTATGACAACTAGAACCGGATACTTAATAAAACACACCCTTCCAAGTGCCAGATACAACCCGGTGATCGCTCTCTAATAGGGCGATGAGGAGGGGATTGTCGGGTAGGATTATGCTATGCGATGCTACTTGGTGAACTTACCATCTACTCTCTCCTACATGCTGCAAGATGGAGGTGGCCAGAAGCGTAGTCTTCGACAGGATTAGCTATCCCCCTCTTATTCTGGCATTCTGCAGTTCAGTCCACCGATATGGCCCTTTACACATATACCCATGCATATGTAGTGTAGCTCCTTGCTTGCGAGTACTTTGGATGAGTACTCACGGTTTCTTTTCTCCCTCTTTTACCCCTTTCCTTTCTACCTGGTTGTCGCAACCAGATGCTGGAGCCCAGGAGCCAGACGCCACCGTCGACGACGACTCCTACTACGCTGGAGGAGCCTACTACTACGTGCAGCCCGCTGACGATGACCAGGAGTAGTTAGGAGGTCCCACGCAGGAGGCCTTGCCTTTTCGATCGTTGCTACTTTTGTGCTAGCCTTCTTAAGGCAAACTTGTTTAACTTATGTCTGTACTCAGATATTGTTGCTTCCGCTGACTCGTCTATGATCGAGCACTTGTATTCGAGCCCTCGAGGCCCCTGGCTTGTATTATGTTGCTTGTATGACTTTTTATGTTGTACAGTTGTGTTGTGATATCTTCCCGTGAGTCCCTGATCTTGATCGTACACTTTCCACCTCCTTGGCTGAAGTTGAGTCTAGTCGTTGCAAAACTTTTACTAACATGGTTTTGCGGCTTACGGGCCCACGTCGCCATTGGGTGGTATTTGGATCTTTTATTCCTCGACCTATACTCTGGGACTCTGATCTCTCTTCTATTCGGGTTAAATGATTTTACTAAATCTGACTCTAGGTTCTCGTAACTACTTCCTCCCCGAGAGCCCGTTATTACAAATGATTGCCGGCTGCACTAGAAGATTTCAAAGCTAATCTCCGATAATCTCTCCAGACCTTGTGCCCATTGCTTTTGCAATTCCCTACCACCGAAATATCCCTATAGATAAATACTTACACCTGCCGTCCTTACTTTTACTCCCAGTTGATCTTGTTATTACAAGATCACTTGAAATCCTCTCTATTTTTCCGAGAATATTTTGAGCTTACTGCCCTGCAGTTCTTGCCTCATGAAACCCCCTACGGATAATTCCTCGCACCTGCGAGTATCCATTCTTCCCCTGTTGTTCTTATGATGCACAAGATACATTAAGATGTTATCTCATCTTCCGGTAATCCTCTGTCCGCTATTGCTCTGCAGTTGTGTGCTTGCATTTGGTTGTGTTCCTAAGACGAGCAATATTCATTTAGTATCCTTTGTCATTATCATTTCGAGTCTCTTGATTCAATATGTTGCGAATGCTCACGACCCTCAATCGGACCCTAAAATTCATCCTTCTGGCTCAGATGTCATTTTGAACATGAGCTGGTCTCGACCAATCAAGTTGTCGTTGAATGTACACCTAAGTCTATTCGACTTATCCATTGTTAATCAGAGCGTTTGCTTCTGACCCCTTGATTTGGAAATCATAATTCCTTTACATGTGAGCTTTGAATTAGTCAGTTGTTTCTATAATTTTATCTCCTTGCATTCTTTCTTCTTCCGGTTGAGTACCAATTCTCACATCAGATCCCTTGTTGGATTTTATCTGACAGCGTCCTTCATATTCAATAACCTTGTGAGCCTTTCCTCGGATACATAATGCCTTTGGTAGATTGTATCCTCTGCTTTCTCAACAATGCACTACTTTCGAGCTTGTATAAATTTCTCCTGAAGTTGTGGTATATGTTTCTAAGATGCCCCGATGGGTTGAAGATATACCTTCCTTAATTTGTGTGAACCCAAAAGTCTTCATGGGTCATAACCTTCTGGTATTCCGCCAGTTAAACTTTCAAACTCTAAACATTGTTAACTGAGAGCAGTAAATGAAAAATTGTGTATTGGAGAAGTGGGAGTCGACCTTGAACTTTGTGTTCATGCCCATGGACCCGATGTGGAACTTATCATGGAAGCTTCTTGAATTAATAATGGTCCCCTTGTTATAAGTTCATCTTGTATCCATGTTGGTCCTTTGCAAACGTGGTTCCGAACATGATTGATCATCTTTGATCCTTTTATCGGACAAGTTTAAGTACTTGCCTGCTGCAGATCAATACCTCCGTCCAACCTCTACTTTGGTCTGTCATCGAGTATTACCCCCCTGGTATCTCGAGAATGCCAAGGAACTACTTAACTTCTTATGAGTTCTTCGTCAACTAATATTCTTGCCGATTCCATTTTTCCAACGGGTTCTGAGTTGTTAGAACCCCTCAAGGACACCGATAAGTGAATCAATTCCGCACTCCGATTCAATAACTCCAAGTAATTTTTGTTGCTTACGAGTTTAATAATCCTTCAAGTCATTCCTAGCCTGCTCGGCTATGTCATTATCGTGCCGATTTTAACTGTGTTACCTGGACCTTCCCAGCGCACAAATTTCGACAATGGGCTAATATTGCATCGATCTTCCTCGTCATATCACTTCTCCTTGAATAGCAAACTTGATTTCGAGTTTGTGTCCTACCCGTGGTTCCAATAACCTTTCGCTTTCATCATTCCTTTGACTTGATGTCATCGTCGATCAATTACATCTTCTTGAAAACCTCTCGACAAATTTGTCGTGATCATTGTCAACAATTTGACTTCTTCCAAGTTGTGTGTCGAAATTCAGGATGAGAAATACCATCCTTGCCCCTCGATGAATTGTGTTATCATCGACAACATTCTTGCCTCCCCCCCCCCAACACAAACTTGTTCATATTTTGTGTTGTATCTTGATTTCCCTGCTATCCAACTTATGTTATGTTCTACCGTGGAGTATTACCATCTTTGATGTCAAGAATGTTGTGAGCATTACTCCACCTCTTAAGAATTCTTGGTACAGTGATACTTCTCACCATCACCATTCTTTCTTGGTCCCCGTGTTGTTTCTAAACGAAATACCGACAAATGGTCTGTGATTTGTAAATTCTAAACTTCTAGCAACCCTAATGCTTTGAAGTTATTGGTCTATAGTTTCATTCTACGTCTATGGCTTAATGAATCATCATTCGAACATTGATCGTGCTACCTAGCCCATATTTCGGGTGCACATTTCAACCAATGTTTAACTATGTATGTTTTCCTCGAGCATACATCATTAAGTCATTCGATCTAGCTAATGTTATCTCCTTGGTCACATAGTTGTGGAAATCCATCTTTTGGAGATCTCAATGGATTGTTGCTGAGTCAATCAGTCACCTCCTCACCTCTCCTTGACTTAATGATGAACCCTTGTTCGGAACTCGCTTCCATAGTTCATCTCCCGAGAATCTTCGATGTCGTTTCGACAATTTGTGTGGCACCTTTCTTCTCAGGCATCCTGAGTCTGAGTTATCCTGACACCAATCAGATCTGAATCCCGGTCAGATATGATGGTTGGAACATATTTCCAAGAGTTATAACATGGGTCTATTTATGACTCGGTAAGGTGATGTCATGCCTAACACACCTGGCCGGAGGACCTATTGTTATAAGTTTTCCTTTTTAGCAAGGTTAGCTATTCTTCCATGAGGAAATTGTAAGACTTACTCTATAAGTTGTTCCTGATGGATCCTTTGTGTATCCATAGCCTGATCTTACCTAATGACCATGTCAATGCTATCTCGAAGCATGTCTGTGGTAATCCGATCTTCAATAAAAACATTTGAAGGACAATGCTAAGTTTTCGTTATCAATTATTCAAACACCGTTGTTTGAGTAATGTCATGAACTTCCTCTTCCCTAACCTAAATGGTTCTCTTCTAACCCTTGTCCTTGGGAAGGATATACCCCTGAAATATGTGTTTAAACACATTTTCCTTTCCATTGTTCTGTTTAATCTGATAATCATATTTTCCTTTCCATTGGTTGGTTTAACGTTTCTGGTGATCATTATGATCTAAGCAGTATTAATTTCCTGCTTGTGCAAACACCTCGGTGTACAACTCTGTTAGTAAGACCCTGTTACTATTGTTGGTGACATTCCGGTAACCACCGATGGACGAGAACCTTGCCTATTGGTCCGCCTCGTTCAACGAGCAGGAAAATGGTTCTCTTTGTCCCTCGCCCTTGGTACCAACATTGTTGCCAACATAACTGACAGGCTACCCTCTGACATGTCTTGCTATCATGACCGTGTAAGATGCCAATGGCCTTCCTACTTTTAACCACCTGGTGGGCCCATAACCCACAGTTCCACAGGATCGAAACCTGACTCTCCTATACACCCTTGTTGCCAAAGTTATTCCTCGCGCTTGATTTCGTATGTAATTCATGGGTCATCTTCCTAGTTATCTGCTTTGGTATCAGACGCAATACTTATTCTCGTTGCTTTGGTACCCTTTCACACTTTGTTTAGGCATCGAACGCTTGCCTACCCGCTTAAACCTCTCATGGTACCTTCTTACTTTGCTCTCGAAATTTTCTTAAGTTTCAGTTCGAGAGTTACTTTCCGCCACCTTCCCCCGATGTTAGCTACCAGGTAGTCAACCTTGCAGAGGTCCGTTCTTCCAGAATAACCACCCTTTATTCTTTCGTAAGTACGATGGACTTCCCGAAGAAAGGATACCGACTTCATCATGATGACCTGAAGCAGAGAAATAAAGACATCAACGAAGAGGATCAACTACTTCAGGGAGAGCAAACATGAATGAGAAGATCCGTTAGAATGTCGTAACCTATTCTTCCCCCTTACTTCCCTCTTAAATCTCGGGACGAGATTTCTTGTAGTGGAGGAGAATTGTGACACCCGGATAATTAAGCTACAGTAATCCCACGATAGCCACGTTAACGATGCCACGTCACCATGGTTATTGTTGCTAACCTCACGTTAGTTCGAAACCGATTATAATTCAAAATTCAAAATTAAGCCAACAATAAAAGTTTTCAACTATTAAAACTAAAATGTTCAATAAATAGTAAATAAAACAGAGGCTATGATAAAATTGTAAACAACATTATTGAAATTTAATAAGTGACTTAAACAACCTCAAACAGTGGCTGAAAACATTATTTAATAACTTTTTTATTAACACAAAATAAATACGAAATGATAATAAACCCAAACTAGTTTTTAGTGGTAGGATTTATTGTGCTGTGATTTGTGGGCCAGCTCTCATATTTTACAAAACTCTTTTGGTGCCCAAACAATTAGCCAAAACAGAAGAAAATAAGAAAAGTAAAACAAAACAAAACTAACAAAAAAATAATAAAAAGAAAGGACCCCCCCCCACTGGGCCAACCGGCCCAGCTGGCAGCCAGCCCAGCCCACCACGGCCTCCTCCTTCTCCCCCGTTCTCTGTTCAAGCGACCGAGGCGCACCCACCGTCGCCGCCGAACCAGCTCGCCGGCAGCGCTACTGGGTGGATAAGGCCTCCGCCGAGCCCCCCCCCCCCAGATATTTCCTCCCCACCTACCTCCACCCACTCCCCTCTCCATCTCGGCCGCTCTCTCTCTCTCTGCTCCCCCTCGCCCGAGCGAGATCGCCGCCGAAGCCTCGCCGTAGGCGTGGCCCCGACCACCGTTCGTCGAGCTGCCGAGTCCCCGAGCTCCCTCTACGTCGTCCTCATCGACCCCGCGCTTCAGGACAAGCTGGAGTGCCCTGCAGCGGCCGGGTCAAGCTTTTCCACAACCCCAGTCGCCGCCGCCCGCCGCGATTGATCCCGCCTCCCCTCTGCGCTCCCGTGTGCCGCGCCGTAAGCGTCCGCCCCTCCTCCTTCCTCTGGTTCCTCTTCATGCATCGTAGATGGCTCGCGGTGCCGCCGTCGCCATTGCCGCATGCGGCCTCGTCCGCGAGCTCGTTGCCCTCACCCCATCCATCTCCGAGCCAAGCCGTGGCCTCCGTCGAGTTGCCGGAGGTCCGTAGAGCCCGCTAGCGTCGTTTGTTAGCTAACGCAGCCCGTAGCGTGGTTTTCGGAGATGCCCGTATTCCGGCGCCGCCCGCGGTCGTCGTTGAGCTCCACTCCGGCCACCCCCGCTCCTGGGATCACTCTAGATCGACGCGGGACGATCTACTCGTTCGAACGCCACCGAAAACGCGCGGAATGGTGCACTGTGCTAGAAATCCGAGCAACTCCGGCGAACTTCCGCCGCTGGAATGGTCGCCGACGTGATTCCGGCGACGTCACCGACGTGGCACCCGCGTGGCACCACCTGGGCCACTGACTGGTGGACCCAGGGGCCCCCCTTGACTTGTTGACCGCGGTCAACGTGCTGACTGGGCGGCCCCCAGCCACTGACATGCGGGCCCCCCTCTGTTAATTAGTCTAACAAATGTTTTATAAATAAAAGTAATTAGATTAACTAATCACTCACTGACACCCGGGGCCCACACCCCTAATTAACCCTGCTAGATTAGTTTAATCCACTGTTATACTAGCGGAGGCTGACATGCGGGTCCCACTGGACGCACATGTCAGGTTTGACCTGGTCAGCCGACCAGCTAGCTGCTGATGTCGTCCTCGCATCATGCTGGCGTCATTTCTCTTTTTCTGTATATTTCTATTAAATCAAATAATTTCAGAAAATGTTTAAAACTTTGAAAAATCATATAAAATAAACCGTAGCTTGGATGAAAATGTTTTCTATATGAAAATTGCTGAGAAAAATCCAAAGAATGCGAATACGCGGTCCGTTCATTTGTCACATGCCTCTAGCATGCTGAACATGGAACTTTCCCCCTCCTGTCATCTGTCTAGCACAGGTCCGGAACCGGGAAAACATTCCCGGTTGAATTTCCCCCTTCACCTATTCGTGTAGACATACGTTAGGTCACCCCCGACACGTCGTATTACCACGTTATGCTTTGTGATGCTATGTTTGCTTTATATTTACTGTTTCTTCCCCCTCTTCTCTCCGGTAGACCCCGAGACCGATGCTGCCCCTGTTATCGACTATGTCGACAACGACCCCTCCTTGCCAGAGCAACCAGGCAAGCCCCCCCCCCCTTGATCACCAGATATCGCCTATTCTTCTCTGTACAGCTTACATTAGAGTAGTGTAGCATGTTACTGCTTTCGGTTAATCCTATTCTGCTGCATAGCCTGTCATTGTTGCTACAGTTGTTACCCTTACCTGCTATCCTACTGCTTAGTATAGGATGCTAGTGTTCCATCAGTGGCCCTACACTCTTGTCCGTCTGCCATGCTATACTACTGGGCCATGATCACTTCGGGAGGTGATCACGGGTATATACTATATACTTTATATACATGACACATGTGGTGACTAAAGTCGGGTCGGCTCGTCGAGTACCCGCAAGTGATTCTGATGAGGGGGCTGAAAGGACAGGTGGCTCCATCCTGGTAGAGGTGGGCCTGGGTTCCTGACGTCCCCCACTGTTACTTTGTGGTGGAGCGACAGGGCAGGTTGAGACCACCTAGGAGAGAGGTGGGCCTGGCCCTGGTCGGCGTCCGCGCATACTTAAAAATAACACGCTTAACGAGATCTTGGTATTTGATCTGAGTCTGGCCATTTGGTCTATACGCACTAACCAACTACGCGGGAACAGTTATGGGCACTCGACGTCGTGGTATCAGCCGAAGCCTTCTTGACGTCAGCGACGGAGCGGCGCGCGCCGGATTGGACTGGAACGCCTGCTAGGCTAGGTCTGCTTCCGGCCGCCCTCGCAACGTGCAGGTGTGCAATGGGCGATGGGCCCAGACCCCTGCGCCATAGGATTTACACTGGCGTGTTGACCTCTCTGTTGTGGCTAGGTGGGGCTGCAACGTGTTGATCTTACGAGGCCGGGCATGACCCAGGAAAGTGTGTCCGGCTAAATGGGATCGAGCGTGTTGGGTTATGTGGTGCACCCCTGCAGGGAAGTTTATCTATTCGAGTAGCCGTGTCCCTCGGTAAAAGGACGACCCGGAGTTGTACCTTGACCTTATGACAACTAGAACCGGATACTTAATAAAACACACCCTTCCAAATGCCAGATACAACCCGGTGATCGCTCTCTAACAGGGCGACGAGGAGGGGATCGCCGGGTAGGATTATGCTATGCGATGCTACTTGGTGAACTTACCATCTACTCTCTCCTACATGCTGCAAGATGGAGGTGGCTAGAAGCGTAGTCTTTGACAAGATTAGCTATCCCCCTGTTATTCTGGCATTCTGCAGTTCAGTCCACCTATATGGCCCTTTACACATATACCCATGCATATGTAGTGTAGCTCCTTGCTTGCGAGTACTTTGGATGTGTACTCACGGTTGCTTTTCTCCCTCTTTCCCCCTTTCCTTTCTACCTGGTTGTCGCAACCAGATGCTGGAGCCCAGGAGCCAGACGCCACCGTCGACGACGACTCCTACTACACCGGAGGAGCCTACTACTACGTGCAGCCCGCTGACGACGACCAGGAGTAGTTAGGAGGTCCCAGGCAGGAGGCCTTGCCTTTTCGATCGTTGCTACTTTTGTGCTAGCCTTCTTAAGGCAGACTTGTTTAACTTATGTCTGTACTCAGATATTGTTGCTTCCGCTGACTCGTCTATGATCGAGCACTTGTATTCGAGCCCTCGAGGCCCCTGGCTTGTATTATGTTGCTTGTATGACTTTTTATGTTGTAGAGTTGTGTTATGATATCTTCCCGTGAGTCCCTGATCTTGGTCGTACACATTTGCGTGCATGATTAGTGTACGATTGAATCGGGGGCGTCACATATAGCATGGCATCGAAGCTAATAAAGTTTTGCATTATTCATCACCACATACTTAGATGAAAAACCACAATCGAGATCGGCAAAGAAGAAAATCACCTTGGGCAGCTCAGCGGGGGGGACACATCCTCAAAGGGGGAAAACTGCTCCTGTAGTGCCACGGGGGCTGTAACCTCAAACGGGGCGTTGACCATCTCAATAGTGGCCGTGAGCGTATCTGGGGTCGGCTCGGTGGCTGCCTCCATCTTCTTGGAGCTCTCTGTCTCATGGGGATCAGCCTCCCGCGTCTGCTCTAATATGGGCAGATCTTTGCCCTGTTCTCCTTGGTCCATCATGAAACTGACGAATACTAGGAGACCACTGAAAGGAAAACACAATCGCAATGACAATGAAACAAAAAAGAGAGTGAGGATCGGTTACTGCTTTGCAAAAGTTCTTTTTTTTCTCTGAACGAAAATATACCAACATCACGGATCCGCTTACCTTCCCTTCGTTGGGAGAGAAGAACGGTGGCAGATGCGAGTGTTGCCTTTCTTGAAGACGGTGAGGGAGAAGGGGATTCAGCGAAGAGTGAAATGATGGTTGCTTCGTCCGTCAAACTTAGACTGCGGGGAGGTGGGGTTTTGTGATACGACAGCTCATTACTGCCGCGCTAGGACCGGGGTGACTCTCCGCCTGCATACTGCCTTCTAATTTGGTGGATGGCATTTGGGCCTACGCGCTGCATGGCCCGCATGTCGGTGAACAAAAGTATAACGGCTTCAGTAGAGGGAGACGTTTCGATGACATAGGAGGAGCCAGAAGCGGTATTGTATCCACTGTACTAGTAGTAATTGTTTTTCTAGGTAGCTGTAGAGTGTCTCACTGTACTAGTAGTAATTGTTTCTCTGGGCCTAAGACAAAACAGCCCATCCACCCTAGTAAATAGTAAAATCAATTCAAAAGCCCATATATTTACTGAATGAGAGGCGCTACCCACACCCAGCACACCGCCCCCCAAAAAAACCTGGGTGCTCTTCTTCCTCCTCACTCCCACCCACCTCACGTCAGCTCGCTCCACTCATACCCCCAAATTCCTCACCTCACTCCTACAAAAAACCCCAGCTCCCCTTCAAATCCGTGAGCGTGACACGACGCCCTCGAGGAAAATGGAGTCGGCTGACCCCCAGCGCCAAGAAGATGAGGCTCCCGCCAGCGGCGATGCCTGTTGTAGATCCCGCACTCGGCAGCGCGGGAAGAAGCTGCGACCCCGCCCCCACCGGATCCCTGGAACCCGTAGAATCTCGGGTGGACCGCATCAGTGATCTCCCGGACGCCGTCCTTGGGGAGATCATCTCGCTTCTCCCCACCAAGGATTGCTGCCGCACCCAAGTCCTCTCAATTCGGTGGCGCCCTCTATGGCGCGTCGTGCCCCTTAATCTCGACTGTCGTCAGCTATTTCTCTTCAATGATTTTGAAATCCCCAGAGCCATCATCTCCTCCCACCAGGGCTCCATTCAAAGCCTCTGCATCCCGTCATGCTACCTGAGCAAGCATACCATGCCCTGCAGGGTGGACGCCTGGCTGAAATCCCCTGAATTCACAGAACTACAGCTGCTTGAGTTCTACTATTCCCCTGGAAATCACATACCACATACCGAACGCCATGTACTTGTGCCCTCAGCACCGATGTCCATCTCGCGGTTTTCCTCCTCTCTCCACACCGCCACCTTTGCGCTGTGCTACCTACCAGACAATCTGGTACTAAACCTTCGACTCCCATTTCTCAAGAAACTTTCACTTGTGCGGGTTCGTATATCGGAGGCCTCATTGCACAGCATCATCCACTCCAGTTGCCCTGCCCTAGAGTGCTTGGTGCTTGTTTTCACAGTTAGAATCGGTTGTCTCCAAATAAAGTCGCCTAACCTTGTAAGAATTGGAATTTCTTGTGACGGAAGGCAGCTCATCATCCAAGATGCCCCTTCACTTCAAAGGTTGATCCTTGATTCTAGTTATTCACCGTTGCAAATAACCGTCCTCTCTGCGCCTAAACTGGAGACCTTGGGTGTAATACATGATCTCTGTGCTCATTTCAATATGGTGTTTGGCTCCACAGTTCTTCAGGTACTTTATATTATCATCTACACTTGTAACCATAAGCTGCATTTTAAATTTCTGCGCATAAGTTATATATCATCTCGGAGTACACATTCTGTACTAATATTATGTTCTATGCTCAATGAAGAGTTTCTCCATGGATGGCCTATCAATGGTGCTGGATTCTGTCAAGATCTTATATATCCAAATGAATAGTTTTGATCTGAACAAGACTATTGGCTTGCTGCAATGCTTTCCATGTCTGGAGAAGTTGTACATAAAGGTGATAATTTCACGCACATTGGAAGCCCACATATAGTGTACTAGAATTAACCATTCAGCTGTTGCTCTTTCGACACTCCTTTTTTAGACCTTAATTTTTTTAATCTTCATGTCAATTTAGGCAACAGGACGGGGTAAGAAAGTTATAACCAATCGGTGGATTCGTAAGCATCGGGATTTTCTCACTTCTCATGAGATTCGATTGAAGACAATAACGCTAGAACGATATGTAGGCAACCGTGCAAACACTAGATTTGTCACATTCTTCCTGCTGAATGCGAGGTTACTATTGTCCATCAGGCTTAAGTTTATCAGCCGCATGGTTTTGACGGATGGGTATGTGGAAGAACAAAAAAGGAGTTTCAGGTGGGCAAAAGAGCTTCTGAACGTGTCGGGCTTCTATTTACAACATATTGTGGTCATAATCCAGTAAATTTTACGACCCAGGATGTTCATTCTACGGACCTGACCGATCCATTTGATTGTGACTGCCAAAAACAGTGCTGGAGTTAGATGTTGTTGCCCTTTTCAACCTGGGTTTTTTGTAAACCTGATGAACAATTAACCCTCGTGCTTTTGTACAGTTTGTAAGCTGGAGTTAGATGTTCTTGCCCTTTTCAACTCGGCTGTGACTGTCATATTTTCTTTGAAACAAGGCAAATGGCTTGCCAGTCATTTAATTTAGAGTGAAATATTGTAACAACTAACAAATCCCAACCAAGGGAAATAACATCACTCTCGCCGGCTGCTTGAGCTCACTGTGCATTACAGAAGCCAAGTGATTAGCCCCCACCAGCACCCACAAACTTATTTCGAACTAGCACATCAAATGGGCTGTAAATTTTCATAGGAAAGGCTGCATGACCATGACAGATTTGGATTCTGACATTTGGGACCCGCGAGGAAATAGCCTATCCAAGGTGGTGTTGACTTACTAGCCAGTCAACAAACGATTCTGCCTACCAGCCGTTGGATTGACATCCAACATCTGCCGTGTATCTTTTATCTCTTGTCTTCTTCTTCCTCCAGCCACCCAAACGAAACCACCCCATCGGCTCCGCCTGCTCCCGCCTCCCATGGCTGGCTGCGCCTCCGCCGCCCTACCGTACGTACCCTCCAACGTTGGCCAGTCCCTCCCTCTATTCCCCCACATGTCCTGTTATTCTCCGGCGACGTCAGCCCCAACATGCACCCGCACCCGAACTAGTCAACCCTTGTACTCCCCTCCGCCTATGACTAGACCGATGCATCTTCCACAGCTCCTATTCGTTCCGTCCGAGGCCTCGCCGTCGTCCTCCGCCTTGCGGCCTTGGTTCGCTCGCCGTGCGCGGTGCGCCGCCCTCTTGCGTTGTGATAATCCCCAAGTGTAGGGAATCATCGTAGCAATTTCCAAAGGTGGAAGTGATAAGTATGGAGTGTCAAACCCACAGGGAGCTAAAGGTAAGATCAATATTCTCTCAAGCCCTATCTGCCACTGATAGGACTCTACGTACACCGAACGTTTGCTTCCAACTAGAAACGAGAAATAAAACTATGTTGTGGGTATGAAGAGGATAACTTTGCATGATATCAGAGAACTAAAATATAAAAGTAGTTGCTGTTATCATAAAGTTAGAATATATTACTAAATATTATAAATAGCGAGTGTGGAATAATGGTGGATCGGTGTGCGGAATTGTCCTAGGCAATTATTAACAAGACAGGTAGTTGTCATTGCGATTTCATACGAGGGAGAGGCATAAGCTAACATACTTTCTCTACTTGGATCATATGCACTTATGATTGGAACTCTAGCAAGCATCCGCAACTACTAAAGATCATTAAGGTAAAACCCAACAATAGCATTAAAGCATCAAGTCCTCTTTATTCCCATACGCATCAACCTCCTTACTCGGGTTTGTGTTTCAGTCACTCACCAACCACTATAAGCGAATCATGAACGTATTGCAACACCCTACAGCGGGAATCCCTCACGCTTGCGCGACACGGAGGGCACCATACAACAGCACCAAAATAAAACATACAACTCGTACCAATCTAGATCATCAATCAACCCAAAGACAAAGGATATCTACTCAAAACATCATAGGATGGCAACACATCATTGGATCATAATATGCGGCATAAAGCACCATGTTCAAGTAGGGATTACAGCGGGGTGCGGGAGAGTGGACCGCGTAAAAGAGATGAGGATGGTGATGATGATGGTGATGTTGATAAAGACGATCACCGCGGCGATGATTCCCCTCCCGATGGCACTCCGACGCCACCGAGAGAAAGGAGGAGAGGTTCTCCCCCTTGTGCTTCCTCCTCCATGGCCTCCCCCTAGATGGGGAGAGGTTCTCCCTCTGGTCCTTGGCCTTCATGGCGATGATGGCCCCTCCGGGATCCTCCTCCATGGCGTCCAGTGATGATGGCCCCCTCCGGCAGGGTGCCAGAGAGGGCCTAGATTAATTTCTCGTGGCTACAGAGGCTTGCGGCGGCGGAACTTCTGATCTATTCTGTTCCTCGAAGTTTTTAGGGTATATGGATATATATAGGCGAAAGAAGTCGGTCAGGGGAGCCACGAGGGGCCCGCCCAGGGGGGCAGGCGCACCTCCCTGCCTCGTGGCCACCCCATTGCTTCCCTGACATACACTCCAAGTCTCCTGGATTGCTTCCGTTCCAAAAATAACTCTCCCGAAGGTTTCATTGCGTTTGGACTCCGTTTGATATTCCTTTTCTGCGAAACACTAAAATAGGCAAAAAATAGAAGCTGGCACTGGGCTCTAGGTTAATAGGTTAGTACCAAAAATAATATAAAAGTGTAAAATAAAGCCCATAAACATCCAAAACAGATAATATAATAGCATGGAATAATAAAAAATTATAGATACGTTGGAGACGTATCAGCATCCCCAAGCTTAATTCCTGCTCGTCCTCGAGTAGGTAAATGATAAAAACAGAATTTTTGATGTGGAATGCTACCTAACATATTTATCCATGTAATCTTCTTTATTGTGGCAAGAACATTCAGATCCATAAGATCCAAGACAAAAGTTTAATATTGACATGAAAACAATAATACTTCAAGCATACTAACAAAGCAATCATGTCTTCTCAAAATAACATGGCCAAAGAAAGTTATCCCTACAAAATCATATAGTCTGACTATGCTCTATCTTCACCACACAAAATATTTAAATCATGCACAACCCCGATGACAAGCCAAGCAATTGTTCATACTTTTGATGTTCTCAAACTTTTTCAATCTTCACGCAATACATGAGCATGAGCCATGGACATAGCACTATATGTGGAATAGAATGGTGGTTGTGGAGAAGACAAAAAAGGAGAAGATAGTCTCACATCAACTAGGCGTATCAACGGGCTATGGAGATTCCCATTAATAGATATCAATGTGAGTGAGTAGGGATTGCCATGCAACAGATGCACTAGAGCTATAAGTATATGAAAGCTCAACAAAAGAAACTAAGTGGGTGTGCATCCAACTCGCTTGCTCACGAAGACCTATGGCATTTTGAGGAAGTCCATCATTGGAATATACAAGCCAAGTTATATAATGAAAAATTCCCACTAGTATATGAAAGTGATATCATAGGAGACTCTCTATCATGAAGATCATGGTGCTACTTTGAAGCACAAGTGTGGTAAAAGGATAGTAACATTGTCCCTTCTCTCTTTTTCTCTCATTTTTTTATTTGGGCCTTTTTTATGGCCTCTTTTATTTTATTTTATTTTTCGTCCGGAGTCTCATCCCGACTTGTGGGGGAATCATGGTCTCCATCATCCTTTCCTCACTTGGGACAATGCTCTAAAAATGATGATCATCACACTTTTATTTACTTACAACTCAACAATTACAACTCAATACTTAGAACAAAATATGACTCTATGTGAATGCCTCCGGCGGTGTACCGGGATATGCAATGAATCAAGAGTGACATGTATGAAAGAATTATGAATGGTGGCTTTGCCACAAATACGATGTCAACTACATGATCATGCGAAGCAATATGACAATGATGGAGCGTGTCATAGTAAACGGAACGGTGGTAAGTTGCATGGCAATATATCTCGGAATGGCTATGGGAATGCCATAATAGGTAGGTATGGTGGGTGTATGGTACCGGCGAAAGTTGCGCGATACTAGAGAGGCTAGCAATGGTGGAAGGGTGAGAGTGCGTATAATCCATGGACTCAACATTAGTCATAAAGAACTCACATACTTATTGCAAAAATCTATTAGTTACCAAAACAAAGTACTACGCACATGCTCCTAGGGGGGTAGATTGGTAGGAAAAGACCATCGCTCGTCCCCGACCGCCACTCATAAGGAAGACAATCAATAAATAAATCATGCTCCGACTTCATCACATAACGGTTCACCATACGCGCATGCTACGGGAATCACAAACTTTAACACAAGTATCTCTCAAATTCACAACTACTCACTAGCATGACTCTTATATTACCGTCCTCATATCTCAAAACAATCATAAGGAATCAAACTTCACATAATATTCAACGCACTTTATATGAAAGTTTTTATTATATCCCTCTTGGATGCCCATCATATTAGGACTAAATTCATAACCAAAGCAAATTACCATGCTGTTATAAAGACTCTCAAAATAATACAAGTGAAGCATGAGAGTTCATATATTTCTTCAAAATAAAGCCATCGCTGTGCTCTAAAAGGATATAAGTGAAACATTAGAGCAAACGACAAACTACTCCGAAAGATATAAGTGAAGATCAATGAGTAGTCGAATAATTAAGCAACTATGTGAAGACTATCTCACATTTAAGGATTTCAGATCTTGGTATTTTATTCATACAGCCAGCAAAACAAAAGAAAATAAAATGACACTCCAAGCAAAACACATATCATGTGGTGAATAAAAATATAGCTCCAAGTAAAGGTACCGATGAACGAAGACGAAAGAGGGGATGCCTTCCGGGGCATCCCCAAGCTTAGGCTCTTGGTTATCCTTGAATATTACCTTGGGGTGCCTTGGGCATCCCCAAGCTTAGGCTCTTGCCACTCCTTATTCCATAGTCCATCGAATCTTTACCCAAAACTTGAAAACTTCACAACACAAAACTTAACAGAAAATCTCATGAGCTCCGTTAGCGAAAGAAAACAAAACACCACTTCAAGGTACTGTAATGAACTCATTCTTTATTTATATTGGTGTTAAACCTACTGTATTCCTACTTCCCTATGGTTTATAAACTCTTTTACTAGCCATAGATTCATTAAAATAAGCAAACAACACACAAAAAACAGAATCTGTCAAAAACAGAACAGTCTGTAGTAATCTGTAACTAACGCAAACTTCTGGAACTCCAAAACTTCTACCAAAATAGGACGATCTAGAAAATTTGTTTAGTGATATGCTGAAATTGGAATAAGTATTTTATCACATTCTGGTGATTTTTAACAATTGTTTTCGTGAACAGAAAGTTTCTGGAATTTTCAGCAAGATCAAATAACTATCATCCAAGAAGATCCTATAGGTCTTACTTGGCACAAACACTAATTAAAACATAAAACCACATCTTAACAGAAGCTAGATGGGTTATTTATTACTAAACAGGAGCAAAAAGGCAAAGAACAAAAATAAAATTGGGTTGCCTCCCAAAAAGCGCTGTCGTTTAACACCCCTAGCTAGGCATGATGATTTCAATGATGCTCACATAAAAGATAAGAATTGAAACATAAAAAGAGCATCATGAAGAATATGACTAGAACATTTAAGTCTAACCCACTTCCTATGCATAGGAATTTTGTGAGCAAACAACTTATGGGAACAATAATCAACTAGCATAGGAAGCCAAAAGAAGCATAACTTCAAAACTTTAAGCACATAGAGAGGAAACTTGATATTATTGCAATTCCTACAAGCATATGTTCCTCCCTCATAATAATTTTCGGTAGCATCATGAATGAATTCAACAATATAACTAGCACCTAAGGCATTCTTTTCATGATCTACAAGCATAGAAAATTTACTACTCTCCACATAAGCAAAATTCTTCTCATTCGGGATAGTGGGAGTATCATAAGAGACTTGAATACTATAAATTGTTTCCACATTAAAAGAGTAATGTGTAGAAAAAGGGGAATCATAATCATGACAAGTTTTATAAATATAGTCATCACTACTTTTTATAGCATAAGTTTCATCACAATAATCATCATAAGTAGGAGGCATGCTATCCTCATAATAAATTTGCTCATCAAAACTTGGGAGGCTAAAAATATCATCTTCATTAAACGTAGCATCCCCAAGCTTGGGCCTTTTCATATCATAAGCATAACCACTCTCATCATTAATAGAATGGATGGCACCAATAATATAGCAAACATTATTATCATATTCTTCCAAGCAAGTGCCAAAAAGATTTTCAAGATCATAAGAAGTATCATTATCTTCCCAATCATAATCATCACAACAAGCAATAGTCATAACGAGATCATCATCAAGTGCATCATCTTCCACAATTATTTTTGATTCATTTTCATGAGGCACAACAATAATAGGAGCAACATTATTGGGGAGAGATATCTTTTTACCTCTCTTCCTTTTTCTTTTCTTCTTCTTCACCACATCATGTGTGGGTTCAATCCTCTTTTTGGAGCTCCTTATTAATGAGATTGGTTGAATAGAAGGCTCCTCCTCATTACCTGATTCATCATAAGAAATAATAGGAGGATATTGGGAAGTCTCTTCCCTTTCATTAGTATTCTCTTCATCTTCTATTTGTTTTCTTGTCTTTATGTAATTGGCAATATAAGGATTTTCAATGCAATTCACCGCACAATACATATAAATTTTCTCTAGATCAAAATCAAGAAGTTTATAACGAGCAAATTCTGGAAGATGCATAGTTATACATTTCATTTCTTCGTAACCCATAAGCAAACTAAGTTCATTATAATGTGCAGGGGAAATCAAGTCATCACAATTTTTGGACAAGATTAGATCATGAAACAATTTGCATCGGATAGTTAAATGACCCCGTTCGTTGCAAAGTTCACAAGTACGGCTAAGAAAATTTAAATTTTCAGCACAAACATCTAGCCTTTCTTGCAACAATTTAGTTTATAAATGCTTATGCCTCTTGCAATATCTATCTTCCCTATTTGGTGTGTACTTGCAAACCCAATGCACTCCACAAAAATTGACATGTTTATAGGAGACATTTTCATCATAACTAGTGCAATCATCATTAGTACTATGGATATTCAAAGAGTTAATACTAACAACATTGCAATCATGCTCATCATTCAAAGATTTAGTGCCAAACATTTTATAGACTTCTTCTTCTAGCACTTGAGCACAATTTTCCTTTTCATCATACTTACGGAAGATATTAAAAAGACGAAGCTTATGAGACAAACTCAATTCCATTTTTTTGTAGTTTTATTTTATAAATTAAACTAGTGATAAAACAAGAAACTAAAAGATTCGATTGCAAGATCTAAAGATATACCTTCAAGCACTCACCTCCTCAGCAACGGCGCCAGAAAAGAGCTTGATAATCCCCAAGTGTAGGGAATCATCATAGCAATTTCCAAAGGTGGAAGTGATAAGTATGGAGTGTCGAACGCACAAGGAGCTAAAGGTAAGATCAATATTCTCTCAAGCCCTATCTGCCACTGATATGACTCTACGTACACCGAATGTTTGCTTCCAACAAGAAACGAGAAATAAAACTATGTTGTGGGTATGAAGAGGATAACTTTGCATGATATCGGAGAACTAAAATATAAAAGTAGCTGTTGTTATCATAAAGTTAGAATATATTACTAAATATTATAAATAGCAAGTGTGGAATAATGGTGGATCGGTGTGGGAATTGTCCTAGGCAATTATCAACAAGACCGGTAGTCGTCATTGCGATTTCATATGAGGGAGAGGCATAAGCTAACATACTTTCTCTACTTGGATCATATGCACTTATGATTGGAACTCTAGCAAGCATCCGCAACTACTAAAGATCATTAAGGTAAAACCCAACCATAGCATTAAAGCATCAAGTCCTCTTTATTCCCATACGCATCAACCCCCTTACTCGGGTTTGTGTTTCAGTCACTCACCAACCCACTATAAGTGAATCATGAACGTATTGCAACACCCTACATCGGGAATCCCTCACGCTTGCTCGACACGGAGGGCACCATACAACAGCACCAAAATAAAACATACAACTCGTACCAATCTAGATCATCAATCAACCCAAAGACAAAGGATATCTACTCAAAACATCATAGGATGGCAACACATCATTGGATCATAATATGTGGCATAAAGCACCATGTTCAAGTAGGGATTACAGCGGGGTGCGGGAGAGTGGACCGCGTAAAAGAGATGAGGATGGTGATGATGACGGTGATGTTGATAAACATGATCACCGCAGCGATGATTCCCCTTCCGATGGCACTCCGGCGCCACCGAGAGAGAGGAGGAGAGGTTCTCCCCCTTGTGCTTCCTCCTCCATGGCCTCCCCCCTAGATGGGGAGAGGTTCTTGCTCTGGTCCTTGGCCTTCATGGCGATGATGGCCCCTCCGGGATCCTCCTCCATGGCCTACGGTGATGATGGCCCCCTCCGGCAGGGTGCCAGAGAGGGCCTAAATTGATTTCTCGTGGCTACAGAGGCTTGCGGCGGCGGAACTTCCGATCTATTCTGTTCCCCGAAGTTTTTAGGGTATATGGATATATATATAGGCGAAAGAAGTCGGTCAGGGGAGCCACGAGGGGCCCACGAGGGTGGGGGGCGCGCCTCCTTGTCTCGTGGCCACCCCGTTGCTTCCCTGACGTACACTCCAAGTCTCCTGGATTGCTTCCGTTCCAAAAATAACTCTCCCGAAGGTTTCATTCCGTTTGGACTCCATTTGATATTCCTTTTCTGCGAAACACTGAAATAGGCAAAAAAACAGAAACTGGCACTGGGCTCTAGGTTAATAGGTTAGTCCCAAAAATAATATAAAAGTGTAAAATAAAGCCATAAAGATCCAAAACAGATAATATAATAGCATGGAACAATCAAAAATTATAGATACGTTGGAGACGTATCACGTTGTCAACGTCGTCAACAACCGAGAGGAACAAGGAGATGACTGTACGTGGAGAGGATGACAGTAGGGACCCACCAGTGTCATGGCAGTACGCAAGCAAGTGCCTCTATATTACAAGCCCAAAAATATGGTTCCTCCTAATGGTTGGACATCTGGGGCTCACGCCATTGTCAACATAGTCAATAAACGAGAGAATTACACTATGAGCAGCTGACACCAGGGACCCAGCAGGTCGCGCAGTTTTTTTTTTAGGAACAAGCAGTTGTTATTTATACTAGTTTTAGCGACGGATCAGGGTAACAACGGGGCTGTGCGGGGGCTGTGGCCCGTCTAGCCAGGATTTTATTTATATTTACCACATCATGAGCCCAGTTGTGTTTTTTCTTGCTGAAAATGGCTAGCCCGGTTCTATTTTGTTTAAAGAAATACCCAAACGAGGCCTACTTGCTTTATCAGCCCTGCTGGGCTACAAATCTTTCAAGACGAGGAGAGTTTCATTCGGTTTGCCCAGAAATGGGCTGTACATTTTTAAAACACATCAAACCGGGAATTAGTTTCAATTTTTTTCATTACAAGATTTTAAATTCCATTTACTTTTATGCGTGGACAATTATTTGGATTTTATATTTATATAAATTATTTTTCAAAATAGTTTGAATGTGAATCGATATTTCGGGATTAAAAACAATTGACCGCACCGAAATATGCAAAATTTCGTATACTTTTTAACCGTGGCCACAATATGGGGTGTAATGCTAACAAAAAGAAGATGGGCTCCAAAAAAATTCTTAAGAATTAGCAAATGGGCTGTACATTATTAGAAATAATGGCAGATGGGTTGTATGTTGTTTCCCATAGATTTGAGG
This sequence comes from Triticum aestivum, assembly GCF_018294505.1. Lineage (NCBI taxonomy): Eukaryota > Viridiplantae > Streptophyta > Magnoliopsida > Poales > Poaceae > Triticum > Triticum aestivum. The sequence goes on from NC_057796.1 coordinate 146,806,397, forward strand.
CTAACTTGTGCGCCTACTACAGGTTGACGCGTATGCTTTCCTAAAAAAAAGGTTGACGCACAAGCAACACCGTGTCAACTTAGTCAACACACGAGAGCAGTGACTGTTGGATGTCCATCCAACGGCTGTCGTGCTTCTTCAATCTCTGCTCTTCCTGCTCCAGCCGCTCAAACAAGCGCCGGCGGGACTGCCTGCTCCCTCCTCCCATGGCCAGCTATGCTACCGCACAGGCCTCACCGCCCCACCGTACTCCCATCGCTGGCCTAGCCATCCCTCTACTCACCCACACATGTTGTTATTCTCCGGGGACGGCAGACGAACCAGTAAACCCTCGTACTCCTCTGCGTGGGAAACAACTGCCTAGTCTTCCCTGGCTCCGTGTCGTTCCCTTCCTAGGCCTTGCTGTCGTCCACTGCCCTGGTGCTCTCGGCGCGGCCTGGTCAACATGGTCAATGAACGACATCCATCGGAAGTGGACTGTACGTGGAGAGGCTGACAGCTGGGTCCATGGCCGCATGCAAGGAAATGCCTCCTTATTACGTGCAAAATAATGATTCCTCCACCTGACAGCTAGGACCCACGGGAAGGGCTTCTGTATTTCGCGAAAAAAGCGTCCCCCCGCTGACAGGTCGGACCCGCCAGCTATATCTTCGCACGCAAGGAAGTGCCTCCTTATTACGCACAAAAAATGAATACCCCCTGCTAGCTGGGACCCACCATAGTGGGTGGCTGACTTGTGGGCCTACTAAGTTGACGGGGACGGAGGGCTTTGTCAACTTAGTCAATATGAACGATTCTAGCTCCAGTGACCGTACGATGTCCATCCAACGGCCATAGTGCTTCTTCAACCTCTGGTCTTCTTGCTCCAGCCGCCCAAAGCAGCGCCGGTCGTGTCGCCTGCTCCTGCCTCTCATGGCTGGATGTGCTGCTGCGGAGGCCTCCCCGCCCCCATACTACTCCCACCGCTGGCCAGGCCATCCCTCCACTCACCCACACCCCCTGTTATTCTGCGGCAACGACAGCCTCACACCGCAGCCGAACCAGTGAACCCTCGTACTCCTCTCTGCGTGGGAATCCACTGCCGCGTCTTCCCCGGCTCTGCGTCGTCCCCTTCCTAGGCCTCGCCATCGTCCACCGTCGTGGTGCTCTCTGCGCGGCGTGGTCAATGTGGTCAATGACCGACTTCCATCGGAAGAGTACTGTACGTGGAGAGGCTGACAGCAGGGTCCACGGCAGCCGCAAGGAATTGGCTCCTTATTACGCGGAAAATAATTATTCCTTCACCTGATAGCAGGGACCCACCGGACGGGCCACCGTATTTGGCGAAAAACCATTTCCCCCTGACTGCTGGGACCCACCGGACGGGCCACCATATTTTGTCAAAAAAAACGTGCCCCCCGCTGTCAGCTCGGACCCACCGGAAGTGCCTCCTTATTAAACACAAAAAAAATGAATACTCCCCCTGCTAGTTGGGACCCACCTTGGTGGGAGGCTGACTTGTGGGCCTACTAAATTGACGGGGACAGAGTGCTTTGTCAACTTAGTCAATATGAACGATTCTAGCTCCAGTGACCGTACGATGTCCATCCAACGACCGTAGTGCTTCTTCAACCTCTGGTCTTCTTGCTCCAGCCGCCCAAAGCAGCGCCGGTCGTGCCGCATGCTCTTGCCTCCCGTGGCCGGTTGTGCTGCCGTGGAGGCCTCACCGCCCCCTACTATTCCCACCGCTGGCCTGGCCCTGCGGCGACGGAAGCCTCACACCGCAGTCGAACCAGTGAACCCTCGTACTCCTCTCTGCGCGGGCTTCCACTGCCACGTCTTCCCCGGCTCTGCGTCGTCCCCTTCCTAGGCCTCGCCGTCGTCCACCGCCCTGGTGCTCTCGGCGCGGCGTGGTCAAGGAACGACTTCCATCGGAAGAGTACTGTACATGGAGAGGCTGACAGCTGGGTCCACGGCGGCCGCAAGGAAGTGCCTCCTTATTACGCGCAAAATAATTATTCCTCCACCTGACAGCAGGGACCCACCAGACGGGCCACCGTATTTCGCGAGAAAAACGTTTCCCCCCTGACTGCTGGGACCCACCAGCTACATCTTCGCACGCAAGGAAGTGCGTCCGGGCAAAAAAATTGATTCGCCCCCTGACTGCTGGGACCCACTAGCTACATCTTCGCATGGAAGGAAGTGCCTGACAGTCGGGACCCACCTGGTCGAAGCGTATGTAGCATTGTCATTCTGGTCGTGAACGTGTACGTACATACTGGTCGATGTAGAGGCGCGCACGTGTCGTAGTAGAGGCGCGCGCGTAGCATGTACATGTATGTACAGCGGCCAGTGTGCAAGAAAGAAAATATGGCCACGTACGTACATACGGGCGGGGTCTCAAACGCCTACTCGCGCATACGTACGGCCAGGGCTCGTGTACATGGCTGGGTCGGAACGAAGAAACAACGTCATCGTCGTTTTCATGGGGAGCCAACCGGCTGGGTCGGAACAGAATGCGTCGTCATGTTCATCGGGAGGGCTTGGACAGAACAGCCGATGGAAACAAGGCCTGGCGTACCGCAGAACGGAGGAAACGGCCTTGTGTTCGACCGGCCACGTTCGAAACGGGATCCTGTTCATCAGGAAGGGTCTGGCGTACCGCAAAACGGAGGAAACGGACTTGTCTTGGACCTCCTACGGTCAACTGGGTCCTGTTGATTGGGAGGGGTGTGGCGTACCACAAAATGAGGAAACGAACTTGTGTTGGAGCGCTACGGTTGAAACGGGGGTCCTGTTCATCGGGAGGGGTGTGGCGTATCACAAAACGGGACTCCACGGGATACTGTTCATCTCCACCGTCGACCCCCTCCAACCTCCACGGGCTACTGTTCATCCACCGTCGACCTCCTCCAGCCTCTGCCTGTTCATCCACAGGCTCCTGTTCATCCAGCCTCCACCGCGCGCTACTCCACTGGCTACTGTTCAGCCAGCCCTCTCCACGGGCTCCTGTTCAACCAGCCCTCCACCTTCTACTGTTCATCTAGCCCTCCATGGGGCCATCCTGTTCATCCAGCCCTCCACGGGGTCATGTTCATCCAGCCCCAACCGGCTCGATCGATCGGGGTCCTGTTCATCCAGAGGCAACACCACGGGGTCCTGTTCATCCACCCCCACCGGAAACTATTCATCCAACCCCCCCCCCCCAGCAACGCTCACTGTTGATCCAGAGGCAGCATCGACCGACTTCAGTTAGCAGCAGTAGCGAAGGAATCACTCGATCGGGTTCAGTTAACAGCCATCGATCGATCGCTCGGGTTCAGTAACGCGTAGCCTGCAGTGCAATCGCTTGGGTTCAGTAGGCGAACGCCTCGCTCGGGTTCAGTTAGAGCCCAACGCCTCGCACCCACGCGCGTGCGTGTACGAGAGAAATGTGCAAACCTCCGTGCATCGCTCGGCCCCAACCACCCACCGTAACCGGGAACACCCCGATATTTTCCTAGCCCTCACTTCTACCACGGTTTTTTCCGTCATGGACGGCCCAAAGAATGTCATGCAGTTGCGTCTCCGGCCCGCCCAGGACGAAAAGCCCATTTTCTGTCATGATTTTTTGTGATAGAAGTAGGAGCCCACCACATCTATGATGATACCGGGTTTTGTCACAATTATCGTCATAGAAGTGTCATAAGTATGACAGAAAAAATTGTTCGGCCCAAAATGTCACGGATGTGTCTTTTTTTTGTAGTGTACCTGAAGGTGAGTGACGACCTGTTCGTCCACCTCCCAGGGACGGCGAGCACCGGGGCATCCACCGAGGGGGAGGTGTTTGATGATGAGGTGCTCGCCGCCGCCGGGCTTGAGGGTGTTGACGAACCGAGTGCCGGTGGCGGCGGTTCCCAGGAAGAGCGGCTCCTCCAGGCCATGAGCGCCAACTTCCAGAAGCTTCAGGCGCTTCACCGTGCCCGCGTGGACAAGGCCAAGTCCAGGATGGTAGTGGTGGACAAGGCGGAGGTAGACCTCGAGGAGCGCATCGCCGAGATGCAGGCTTGGTTCCGCCAGGCCCACAAGGAACTGAAGGCCGCCCAGGATGTGCTGGCTGAGCGCAAGCTGTAGCTTGTCATGAAGCAGGCCAACATCGAGAAGGCCCAGGAGCTCGCGAAGGAGCAGGCCACCAAAGATGAGGCCGCTCGGCATCAGCACCAGGCCGAGCTAAACTCCCTTGAGGAGGACCTTGCCGCTCGTGAGGAGAAGCTCGCCGCAACACTCCGTGGCAAGGTTGAGGAGGTGGAGAAGCTTGTCGTGCAGCGGACCCGGGAGCTAGAGCAGAGGCATGAGGAGGCAGTCAATGCTCAGGCCCAGGTCCAGGCCGGCAAGGTGAAAGAGCTAGAGGTGGAGCGGGACGGGCTGAAGGACCAGGCCCTGAAGCAGGCGAAGGAGAAGGACACGCTCAACGGTGCTCTGATCGAGGCGCAGGCCGCAGTCCTCGGCAAGGCTGAGCATCTATCCAAGGCCAATGACTCCATCAAAGACCTAAAGCTGAAGCTGGAGGGTCTTGAGGGGACGCTTTCAGAGGTCAAGGCCCGGGAGGAGACCCTGACCAAGGATCTGGAGAAGGAAAGGCAGCTGCGGAAGAACGACGCCGCCAACCACGCGGATTTCGTGGAGGGAGAAACCCTCTGGATCAGCCGCCTCGCCGACGTCGCCAGCAGGACCACCACGAAGCTGGCGGCCATGGGGATGCAAAACGTGAGGTACGCCCCGGAGCCGAACGTGAGTCGCAACGCCAAGCTGACCCTGTTCTTCGAGGGTGTTCTCGGGGCCCTGGAGCAGTTCTGTTCCAACAGGGCGGCCTCTCTGGCCGATGAGGCCCGGAAGCTTTGCCGGGGTGTCATGACCAAGGTCCTCACCAAGGTGGTGTACTGGAACCCCAACCTCGACTTCGACGCCGCGCTGGAGAGCTTGCCGGAGGATGCGGACCTCGCGGCGCTCGAGGAGCATATCGAGCCCATCATCAGCCGCGTCGACAGAGTTCGGAGGATAGAGGGCCAGCGCCGGGATTAGGCACCCTGTTTCTCGTCGCCGCTGCAGGTTCAGGACCAAGACAATTTTTATCTTTAGTTAGAACCGCAACAACAATTGATGTAATATAACTCTGCGGTACTTTGAACCGATGCATGTTATTTTCCCGTCTGATCCCCCTTTATATGTTCACCCTATGTTAATCGGGTAGGCTTGCCGGTGCGTAAACCCAGGCCGCGACGCTTTGAGGATGGATCCCCAATAGCCTGCCAGGTGTGCTTGCGCCAGGCAAACCACCTTACTGCTCTTAACACGGACGCCCGAACTGTCGAGTGGACTCGAGACAGAACGAGAGCGTTGCCAATTACAGAAGGTCACCCTGCCGTTCTTGACGCAGCTGCTCGATCTGTTGAGCGGACTCGAAACAGAGCAAGGGCGTTGCCAATAGTGGCAGGGCCCCATTGCGTGTAGGTTTTCCATACACAGGGGGAGATCTTCGAGGACGATAACCTTATATGTAAAAAGGAATTGCTCAAAGTTTTGCACGACTTAGCTTTTCTGTCGTTGCATGGGCGTTCGCTGCACCCGCCGATGACGGCGCTCGTTTGGTCGTCTTCTTCCTTGAAGTGACGACCATGATGAAGCCGCTGCTCCAACCAAACCAGATTTCCACAACTGCGCCCCCCTACCTGGCGCCAAAGATGTCGGTGGAAACGACGCCTATGGGATCACTGGGATCCATTCTATGGTTGGTGGGCGCGGGGTTGTGCAAAGAGCGGGTCTGGTAGTCAGCACAAGGATCGTTTACCCAGGTTCGGGCCGCGAGGATGCGTAACACCCTAGTCCTGCTTTGGTGTATATTTGAGTGTTCTTGAGCTCTCGAACTAGCTACGGTGCGTGCGTAGTCCAAAAGATCCGAATGCTTCTCCAGTATGCCTCGGGCCTCCTTTTATAGACAAAAGGGGTTGCCACAGTGGCACACAGGAGGTGGAAAGGTATATAGTGTACAAGCTTATCGCCTGTCATTACGGGACAAGGCGCATTAAATGCGCCCCTTAGGTGTCCCGTTGCTTTATTGTGGATGGCAACGAGGCCCGTCCCGTCCATCGCCGCTCCGCCACGCGTCCAGGCCAACGATGCATGCAGCGCTACGTAGGCAGGTAGGCTGCTAAGATGGCGTGGTGGTAGGGTCTTCACGAAGATCTGCATGCCACCACGCAGGTGCTTGCTGACTTGGCCTGGAAGCCACACGTTGCCACGCATGTGCCTTCCCAGCTGGTTGGGCTGGCAGCTGTATGGGAACGGCGGTGGAGTCTTGGCAGACGTGGGTCTGGCTATGGCCCCGCAGGTGTCCTCGACAAGGGTCTTGCCGCGGCATCGCGGTCGTCCCCGGCAAGGATCTTGCCGGGGGTCTCGTGGATTCCCTCGGCAAGGATCTTGCCGAGGGTCATCGTCTTCTGGTCTTCATCTGATCTCGTGTGCTTATGATCTTCACAAAGATCTGCATGCCACCACGGAGGTGCCTCCCGAGCCTTGGTTCTAATGTGGTTGATGGTGTTGGAACCCTTGGGCTCAAGGGTGGCACGCTCTGCTGGCGTTGGGCAAGTTGCCCCGGCAAGGCTCTTGTCGGGGCCGCGGAGGTCGCCCCGGCAAGGGTCTTGCCGGGGGGGTCCACTTCGCCCTCTTGCTCTTCGTGTCTCTGGTCTTGGCGTTGCTTTGCCCGTCTTGCGCTTTTGGCTGGAGCGCTGCTTTGGTATTCTTGTGCTTCTGCTCCCTCCTCTTGCCCTGCTAAGTGTGGCCGCAGGTGCGGCTCTGACTGCCCGTGGACAAGTACAGGGGTAAAAAGAAGAGCCCCTACTTTTGTACACCGACAATCATAATCAAATTCAACAACATAGCTATCATATAAATTTTTTCTTTTCATGATCCACATGCATAAAAAATTTATAATCTTCCAAGATAGTGGGATTAACATCATCTAAAGTTATGACCTCTCCAAACCCACTTTCAATATTATTATTGAAAAATTTATTATCAATATCATATTCATCATGAGGCTTAAATAAATTTTCAAGATCATAAGAAGCATTATCACCCTGATAGAGGCGAGGGGCCCGATCTTTCGATCAGATGATAATTATCGATTTGGTGGAGCTGACTTTGACGATCTGACTACAAACATGCACGACGTTGTGCCTTATCAATCGCTAAACCAATCTCCTGAGGTTACTGACGATGTTGGAAGCACGATCAGCCTGACCACGAAGGTCTATTCCTGCACGCAATCAAAGAACAAGCAAGAATATGGTAATGCAATCTGGATATTGTGAATATAAGATGAAAGCTTTATTGATCAAGGTGGGGATCCGTAAGCGGTCTTGGTCTAGTCGTTGGACACAAACGAAGTACACAAAGTTTCAATGGCTAACTTTTAACTAAACAAATTCCAAGGAAAAAGCTACTAGATGGATCTACTAAGGAGCAAGGGGTGGCGGCCAAGGAGGTGGGAAGACGTCCCAAGGCAGCCTAAAACTAACCCTAGGTCGTACAAGGCTCATGGGCCCAAGTGGAGGTGTTGCAACACCTTTGGACTTGTAGTTTGACTCAGATTCTGCTGCAGCGTCAGATTTTTTCGTCGATAACTCAACGCTCCGGACGAATTTGAAGGTGAATCCAATTGGGTTGGAAATATCACAAAATCTACTTTCCAACAAAAAAAGAATCACCCAATTCAGAGTTCGTATGAAAGAGTTCTTGGCGTTTTGAATCAGGTATGTCTGTGCAGTCTGAATCTGAATTCAGAACATGAGAGACTTGGACTCTATCTTCTCTTGGCCCAAAAGTGACGTGAGAGGACTTTTTGAACAACACATAAACTTCTCTTTTCCCCTTATATTCATATGTGGATTGTACAAATATCTCATACACCTGCAATTAGACATGACACAAAAGTTTGTGAAGTATTTTTGTCCTGGATGACATAAATAAATTATTGCATAGTTTGCATTAGAAATCACCTCATAAATATACATGTATGCAATATTTTTGGTCGTATCCAAGGTAGTCATGTCCTCATCATCATCCCCTTCTTTAAAACAAAGTCATCCTCGGCGTTGCTTAATCTGAAATGTGGATAACAAAAGAGACAAGGTGTACATGTTGTATATGTATATGTCATCCATTTTTACTTCCCTTTGTTTTTGCACATAGGACACATGTATACATGAGTAACTTTCATAGTTCATAAAATCTGAAGCCAAAATATTATCACAAGAAGTAGAATGCATGAAAATATTGTAAATTAGTTTGCACATATAAGTGAAGCTCTTATTCATTTCAAAAGGTTGAAAATGTTCATCATTAAACCATCCGAACATTGGTGAATAAACCTTACTTGCATCAAATTTACATGCTTAAATAAGCAAACATGCAATAAGTCATTGGTCACAGAATAATCACCAAGATTAGAGGTCATATCAAAATGATTAAACATTGGTTCTTTTGCATCAACAGTTAATTCAATGGGTGCACTCAAAATTGTTGGTATTTCAGTTGTTTGATCACATGACTCATTCATGATAGTACCACGATTATCTAAAATTGGTGGTGTGCTCAAATCAACAGCTAACTCAACACATGATGCATTCAAGTTAACTAGGCATGCATCATTCTCATGTGAAGTTATATCATCAATACTTTACTGTTACCTTGTCGCAAAGACATAGCTGATGTAGGTATGGATGATGACAATGTACCATACTCTTGAGATGATGTCACACCCTCAATGTGAGGTGTGGCTACTCTAGTAGGTGCAACGGTGGAGGAACCAACCGATGGTGGTGAGCATGAACTAGAATAGTAGTTGTTGTGTGTCGGGGAAACGACACCTATGGGATCCCAGGGAATCCCTTCTACGGTTGGCGGGGCGTGGAGCTGCGCAAAGAGCAGGTCTATCGATCAGCGCGAGGGGATTTTTACCCAAGTTCGGGCGGCAAACGATGCGTAAAACCCTAGTCCTGCTTGTCTGTGTTTATTTGGTGTTCTTTCGTTCTTGGACTAGCTACTATGTGTGCCCAGTCCAAAAAGTTTGAATCCTTCCACAGTACGCCTCGGGCCTCCTTTTATATGTCAAAGGGGTCGCCACAGTGGCACACAGGAGGTGGAAAGTATCTACAGTGTACAAGTTTATCGCCTGACGCCGTAGGACAAACGCATTTAATGCGCTGCCTACGTGCCCTCTTGCTTTATCGGGGGCGGCAACAGAGCTCGTCCCGTCCGTCGCCGCCTCGCCTTGCTTCGACACGCGTCCAAACTGACGAGGCATGCAACGCCATGCTAGCTGGCTGGTTGCTGTGCTGGTGCGGTGACAGGGTCTTCACGAATATCTGCATGCCACCACGCAAGTGCTTGACTAGTTGGCCTAGAAGCTGCATGCTGCCACGCAGGCGCTGGCCTAGTTGGCGGGCTGGTTGCTGGCATGGGGGAGGAGAGTGCACTGTGGTCGCAGCATCTCCGGTCCTTCCACCACCGGCGTGCACCGGCTCGATAGAGCGCCGGCACGAGGGTCCCACTGGTCGTGGTTCATCTTTATTGGCGAAGCTGATGAGGCTCCGAATGGTGGCTCTCCACTCGTCGAGCTTCTCCGCAGCAGGAGGGAAGTCGAGGAGCAGTTGCACGCACGCCAATGCTTTCACTGGCGTGGGTGGCGGCGAAAGCTGTGTGGACCGTGACGCGCTCCGACTTCTAACCACATTGGAAGGAGCTCTATCACGGTCTCGTGGTCGCGCGCCGTTTCCGCCAGCGTCCGGGCGCACATGCTGGCCTGGTGCATCTCAGGAGTGACGCAGAGGGCTCTTCTCGCGGCGACGCCCGGGGGCACCGACATCGCGGTGTTGCTTGTCATGCGCGGCCTGGGAAGACCGCGGCGCGGGCGCCGGCTGGGGCGTCCTAGAGGTCACCGCGCCGCCCGTGGGCAGCACGGCCCCGCCCTGGACCCAGCAGCGTGTGGCTCGTCGTCTTGGACATGAACGATGCCGCTCGCCTGGCTCCGATTGCCAGAGTATCATGGATGCTCGCGGGCAACGCCTCCGCCACCATCCGCGGCTACCCCATCGCCCGCCCGCGCTGGCACGGGCGGTCCGGCTCCAGACGATCCGATCGCTGTGATCCCCTTCTTCTTGGGGGCCATGGCGATGATGAAGTCGATGCGCTAACTTTTAGACCAGATTTTCACAGCCTCAGCTGCCCCTACCTGGCGCGCCAAAGATGTCAGAGAAACGACACCTATGGGATCTCAGGGAATCCCTTCTACGGTTGGCGGGACGTGGAGCTGCGCAAAGAGCAGGTCTACCGATCAGCGCGAGGGGATTTTTACCCAGGTTCGGGTCGCACACGATGCGTAAAACCCTAGTCCTACTTGTCTGTGTTTATTTGGTGTTCTTCCGTTCTTGGACTAGCTACTATGCGTGCCCAGTCCAAAATGTCTGAATCCTTCCACAGTATGCCTCGGGCCTCCTTTTATATGTCAAAGGGGTCGCCACAGTGGCACACGGGAGGTGGAAAGTATCTACGGTGTACAAGTTTATCGCCTGACACCGTAGGACAAACGCATTTAATGCGCTGGCTACGTGCCCTCTTGCTTTATTGGGGGCGGCAATAGAGCTCGTCCCGTCCGTCGCCGCCTCGCCTTGCTTCGATGCGCGTCCAAACTGACGAGGCATGCGGCGCCATGCTGGCTGGCTGGTAGCTGTGCTGGTGCGGTGACATGGTCTTCACGAAGATCTTCATGCCACCACGCAGGTGCTTGACTAGTTGGCCTAGAAGTTGCATGCTGCCACGCAGGCGCTTGCCTAGTTGGCGGGCTGGTTGCCGCGTCGGAACGGCCGCGGGGCAGCGCAACGTTGGTGGGTGCGGGCCTAGCCGTGGCCCCGCAGATGCCCCCAACAAGGGTCTTTCCGGGGTCTCGCGGGCGTCCCCGGCAAGGATCCTGCCGGGGGTCTTCGGCCGTCCCCGTCAAGGATCTTGCCGGGGGTCTTTGTCTACTGGTTCTTATCTAGATTCGCAGGCCTTTGGTCTTCACAAAGATCTGCATGCCACCACGCGGGCGCCCCTGAGTCTTGGTCTCGACATTGTCGATGGTGTCAGGGCTCTCAGGCTCAAGGGTGGCGGCCTTGCTGGTGTTGGGCAAGTCACCCTGGCAAGACTCTTGCCGGGGCTATGTAGGCCGCCCCGGCAAGGGTTTTGCCGGGGGAAGCCCATCTTGCCCCTTCGCTCTTCATGCCTCCGGCTTGAGTGCTGCCTTGGCAGTCTCGCACCTTTGCTTCTTCTGCCTCGCCAAGCATGGCCACAGGTGTGGCTACGACCGCCCGTGCACAAGTAAAAGGGGTACAGAAAGGCCCCTACTTTTGTACACCGACATTGTAGTCACCCAATGCATCCTCATGTATCTGTCTCTCAAAGGTACAAGCGCGAACATACATACCAGTAATGCAACGAGGAATATACTAAAATCTTGCACGAATATCATGGTTCAAACCACCAAAAAATCTATTGATTGTATCATCCTCAGATTCTTCTATGTCACATGCATATAAGATTTGAACTCTTGGTAGTAAGCATGAACAGTGTTACTGCCTTGTTTTAATTGTTCCAATTTGCGAAGCAATTCACGACGATAGTAAGGAGGAAAAGATTATTGGCTCATTATAGCTTTCAAATCTTTCCAAGTTGTGGGTTGGTTATCAATGTTTTTCTTACAATGTACACTCCACCAAACAGAAGAAACCCCAGTAAATGCTCCAATGGCAGCTCGTACTCTCTCAATTTCAGAAAACTCATGGTGACTAAAAACTTGTTCTACTTCAAGCTCCCAAGCAAGATAAATAGCAGACGGTAAAGAGATAACCTGGCCATGTGCTTCTGTGTGTTGTCCCACCTCTCGTGACGGTGAAGATGTATCCGTCGTCCAAGAACTTCTATCTCCGGAACCTGTCATGATTAGTAGAAACAAGAAACAAAATTCAAGAATAATGTTCCTATGAACTACTAGGATGTGCTGGTAAAGCGCTCATAGTAAAGCAAATATCAACCAAGCAGCAGGTGGTGACAGGCAACTAGCGGTGTCAAATAACTCTGAAGACTAAGTAAACCGATTGCCAGGGGAACATATATATACACGGTGTAGAAATATGTGGAGCTTGGAAGGCTTAAATATGGTAGCAAAAGATTAGCAATAATCAATTCAAATATGCAATGTTGAATAAATGCTCAACGATGGTACTGTGCTGGTCCTAGGCTAGACCGGACTAGAGACGTGAGCCTAGAACACTAATGAAGTCATGGCGTAGCACAACTAGCATCAATAAAGGATATGAAGTAGCTCTGGATAGGAAGATAAAAGTGAAGATCATAATAGCAGTAAAGATAATGATGTGAAACAACTGCCCAGAAGGATATACCAACAACTTTCTCTGGAAAAGTTTGTGCCAATTTTTTGATAATATTTCTCAAGAATGGCACTGACTCAAGCTTTCAAACGCAAAAAGAATCACTCAATTCCGAGTTGATATGAGGAGTCAAAAAATTCTAAAACCGGCCTGATAGAGGCGAGGGCCCGATCTTTCGATGAGATGATAACTATCGATTTGGTGGAGCTGACCTTGACGATCTAACTACAAACGTGCACGACGTTGCGCCTTAGCAATCGCTAAACCAATATCCTGAGGTTACTGACGATGCTGGAAGCATGATCAACCTGACCACGAAGGTCTATTCCTGCACGCAATCGAAGAACAAGCAAGAATATGATAATGCAATCTCGATATTGCGAATATAAGATGAAAGCTTTATTGATCAAGGTGGGGATCCGTAAGCGGTCTTGGTCTGGACGTTGGACACAAATGAAGTACATGAAGTTGCAATGGCTAACTATTAACTAAACAAATCCCAAGGAAAAAGCTACTAGATGGATCTACTTAAATAGGAGCAAGGGGTGGCGGCCAAGGAGGTGAGAGGACATCCCAAGGCAGCCTAAAACTAACCCTAGGTCGTACAAGGCTCATGGGCCCAAGTGGAGGTGTTGCAACACCTTTGGACTTGTAGTTTGATTCGGATTCTGCTACAGCGTCAGATTGTTTCATCGATAACTCAACACTCCAGACGAATTTGAAGGTGAATCCAATTGGGTTGGAAATATCAATAATTCTACTTTCCAACAAAAAAAGAATCACCCAATTCGGAGTTCGTATGAAAGAGTTCTTAGCGTTTTGAGTCAGGTATGTCTGTGCATTCCGAATCTGAATCCAGAACGTGAGAGACTTGGACTCTATCTTCTCTTGCCCCAAAAGTGACGTGAGAGGAACAACACCTAAACTTCTCTTTTCCCCTTATCTTCATATGTGGATTGTACAAATGTCTCATACACCTGCAATTAGACATGACACAAAAGTTTGTGAAGTATTTTTGTCCTGGATGACATAAATAAATTATTGCATAGTTTGCATTAGAAATCACCTCACAAATATACATGTACGCAATATTTTTGGTCATATCCAAGGTAGTCATGTCCTCATCAAACCCCAATCATGATCATTGCAATAAGTAGTGGACATAACAAAATTATCATCCCAAGCTTGTAGCTTTGCATATTATTAGCACAATTGACATTAATAGAATGTATAGTAAAATCATTGCAGTCATGCTTTTCATTCAAGGGGCTATCATGAATCACATTATAATTTTTTTCATTTAACACTTCATCACAATTTTCAGATTCATGATTTTCAAGCAAAACTTCATAGAGATAATCTAGTGCACTCAAATCACTAACAATTGGTACATCATAATTTGGTCTTTTAAAAAGATTAGCATATGGATGAGGATCCATATCAACAGATTTTTAACAAGCGAAGGTGCAAGGAAATAGAAGGCACATGACAACACAAGCAAAGATAGCAAACAAGAAAAAGGCAAACGGAAAGAAGGCAAATAAAAAGGCAATATTTTTGTATTTTTTTCTAAAAACGCTTTAGAAGTGGGGGAGAGGAAAACGAGAGGAAAATGGCAAATAATGTAAATGCAAGATATGAGAGTTTATGATAGGTACTTGGTAGGCTTGATGTCGATCCTCCCCGGCAACGGCGCCAGAAATTCTTCCTCCTACTTCTCGAGCTTGCGTTGGTTTTTCCCTTGAAGAGGAAAGGGTGATGCAGCAAAGTAGAGATAAGTATTTCCCTCTGTTAAGAACCAAGGTATCAATCTAGTAGGAGGAACATATAAGTCTCTAATAGTTGTACCTGCACAAGCAAACAAATACTTGCACCCAACACAATAAAGGGTTGGCAATCCCTTCACGGTTACTTGCAAGGATGAGATCTGATAGTGATAGATATAAAAGATAAGTAAAAGTGCAAAATAAAATAAAGGTAAATAAATTACAGCAAGGTATATTTGTGTTTTTGACTTTATAGATCTGAAAATAATATGATAAAAGATAGACTCGGGGGGCCATAGTTTTCACTAGAGGCTTCTCTCTTGAAAGAAAGCATACGGCGAGTAAACAAATTAATGTTGAGCAATTGATAGAAGAGCGCATAGTTATGACGATATCCAAGGCAATGATCATGTTTATAGGCATCACGTTCGAGACAAGTAGACCGAGTCCTGCCTACATCTACTACTATTACTCCACACATCGACGGCTATCCAGCATGCATCTAGTGTATTAAGTTAAGAAAAATGGAGTAACGCCTTAAGCAAGATGACATGATGTAGAGGGATAGATCCAATCAATATGAACAAACCCCATATTTTTATCCTTAATGACAACAATTCAAATATGTGTCATGTCCCCTTCTGTCACTAGGATTGAGCACCACAAGATTGAACCCGTTACAAAGCACCTCTCCCATTGCAAGAAAAATCAATCTAGTTGGCCAAACCAAATCAATAGATCAGAGAGAAATACAAAGCTATATAAATCATGCATAAAGAGTTGAAAGAAGACTCAAATAATATCCATAGATAATCTGATCATAAACCCACAATTCATTGGATCTCAACAAACACACCGCAAAAGAGGATTACATTGAATAGATCTCCAAGAACATCAAGGAGAACATTGTATTGAATATCAAAGAGGGAGAATAAGACATCTGGCTACTAGCTGTGGACCCATAGGTCTATGGTAAACTACTCACGCTTCATCGGAAGGGCAATAGAATTGATGTAGAAGCCCTCCGTGATTGAATCCCCCTCCGACAGGATGCGAGAAAAGGATCCTAGATGGGATCTCATGGGAACATAAGGTTGCGACGGTGGAAAAGTGTTTTCGTGGATACTTCTAGTGGTTTGGGAATATATGTGAATATATAGGCTGAAGAATTAGGTCAGGGGAGTCTTCTGGTCCTCCCACGAAGCTTCTGGGGTCTCTTATGTTCCAAGAAAATCGTCAAAAAGTTTCGTCGTGTTTGGACTTCATTTGATATGGATTTTCTAGAAAACCAAAAACAAGCAAAAAAAACATCAACTAGCACTGGGCACCAGGTTAATATGTTAGTCCATGAAAATCATATAGAAGTGCACAAAAATCATATAAAATTATTGTAAACATGGCATGAATACTTTATAAATTATAGATACGTTGGAGACGTGTCAACATCCCCAAGCTTAATTCCTGCTCGTCCTCGAGTAGGTTAATGATAAAAGAAACAATCTGTGAAGTGTGGATGCTAGCATAGTGCATAAATTTGATCAATGATAATTCTAATCACTTTCTCTAGCATCATTAACAACGACCCTTTCTCATAAAACTCATCATGACAAAGTAGCAATCAATTCACATGTTATGGTTCAAACAATCATATTATTTTCAGGGAAGTCTAAGTAAGTGCTCCACATACTCAATTATCATATAGTCTTCTATGGTTGCTAGTCAAAGCATATTTTTAGAACAAACAATATTCATCGAACACAGATGAAGATAGGGGCTTAATGTTTTGCCTCCCAACTTACTTATCATAGAGATAATTTTCAACAATAATAATTCATGATCAAATATATTTGACTGGATATATGTGCCTAGATATTTCCCCACCACATGATGCTTGCCAAGTAGAGAATATTTGAGGTTGGAATGATAAGTTGACCGAACAAAAGAATTGTCAGAAAATTAAAAGATAAGCCCTTCGTAGAGGGAAGCATGGATTTGCAGCGGTGCTAGAGTTCATTGCTAAAAACAAAGATGAAAACATTTTGAGTGGTGTGCTTTTCCTATCAAGGTCATGACTAAGGATTTCAATATCTTCCATGCTAAACACATTATCGGTGGTTCCCACATGGAAATGAAAAGTTTACTCCCCCTCAACCATACAAACACACAAGCCATGGCTAGCCAAATTCACGGGTTCCCTCCAAACAATCAACTTTCCAGGGGAGTTTGATTTATTATATTTTTCTTTATTTTTGTTTAGTGGAATTGGGCATCCCAATTACCAGCCTCTCTCGTGCAATGATAAGTGAATAAACACCCATCATGAGAATAACCCGCTTACTGTTAGTTACTTGATCAAAGAGTTTGTATGATTATTGTTAGTTTCTAAATGATATAAGCAAAAACCAAAAGAGTTAGTATTTGCCTAAGGGTTTGTATAACATGTTTCAAAACAATATAGATGGTAAAAATATCAAAGAGAACATAATTTGGTATCCCTAGTTAATAATAGAAACATTTATCAGACCTCCAAAGTGTGCTAAAAGCATACGAAAGTATGTATGGAAAAAATTGCCAAAGCATTTCTAGAGCGGGGCCTATATTCTCATTAGTACAGTATAGTTTAGTCAAGTTAGGATGATGACATGGGTGATATTGCTACAAAGAAGAACAGATCGGAAAAGAATCTTCTATATTACCATGTAAATACATGTGATGTTTTTATTATTTGATCCAAATATTTCACATGATTGCTCACAATTTCAGAAATGCAAGGGAAAAGATAAGAAGATATATCCACCGCATGTATGTGTTAATTATTTGCAGCAGTTGAGATGAAACAGGAAGAACATGTATAAAGAAAGATGAAAGAACATACAGAAGCAACGAACATCTATAGCGACCAGTTTGTAAGCTCATAACCAAATAAAACAACTAGACAAATTAGATCCATGGTGAACAAAAACATGTAGTCAAGAGGGAGGAGCGACTCTTGCAGTACATCATCCTCATCACCGAATTTGTGGTGGCCACGGAGGACAATGATTCTCACGCCACCTCCCCCTCTTCCTCTGATTTATTCCCTTTCCATTGATGCTCCTTGTTCGTACTCATTGAGGCCGTGCCAAAGGACCCGCTGCACGAGAGGAGGGCATCGCTAGATGGGAGAGCAAAGGGTGAGGAGATTGGCGGCTTGAGAAGGGGGTTTGGAAGGGAGCGTTGCTGATAGGAGAATCGGGGCTGAAGAGCAGCCACGTGCACCGAGGAGGCCGCCCGAGCCCAAGAACCGGGCCAAGGTCTTGCGGCCACAGGACCCCAAGGTCGAACAGAGGTGGAAGATAGCATGAAGAGAAAAGGTGGGGCAGGGGTTGCGACAGCGACATGGCTGGGCCCCAAGGCCAATAGGGAAGAGTTTGGAGAGGACGGGAGAGAGAACGTTGATGCTTTTCTTGCGCCGCCCTATCGCTGCAGGTGGAGAAGACGGGAGATGGGATTTTTTTTTTAGGGAAAAAATGATGTTGTGAGGGAGAAGAAGGCGCTCGATACAATCTCGACCTCTTGGGAAGGATCACGTAGAAAATGTACTAAAAAGTCACACATAGACAAAAGACCCTATGAGAACGCTAAATGCTGAACCAAACACCCAAGTTACAAAACTGACAATGAACCAAAATAAAAGTCGGGGACATGTGTCATCGAGGGAAGATTCATGCCAAAGCACTGGAATGCAGAAGATCGACGATAGCTTGACGAGTTTAATTCTTTTATTTATGTATACAAACATATGTAATTTCCTTTGTGCTTGCTCCCCATTATTGTAGATTTATGAGAAGGGAGGAAAGAAATAATATTGTTGTGCATTGCCCTCTACCTCACATTTTAAATGCGAGGCAGAGGCTAGAAGAAAACCAAATATTCATGAAAATTCATTCAAAGCCGTGACCGTCTGAATTAATATGTGTTGTTCTAACGTAAATCGGCATGAGGAAGGAAAAAAAGAGGAAGCTAATTTGAGCTCTAATTTTTTTTACTGTTTTGCACTGAACTTCTCGGATGTCATCTCAGCGTGAAATATGCACAAACCTAGTAGAATGGTCGCTCATCTATGATGTGTAAATATCACAGTTTTTTAAGAAAATTTGTATTTTTATTTACGGAAATATTGTTTGCATAAATAATTACCATCTTTACTAAGTGTGTTTTCCTTACTCGAGAGAATAATGTTCGCACGAAGTCAATGTTTTGCGGTTACTATTCATATGAACTGCTGTTCATCCACAGAGACTATACACCTATGGACTGCTCTCATGATTATGCTACTATAGTAATCATATTTTATAGCTTTTGTTTCAATAAAGTGCCAAGTAAGACCTTTGGGATGATCTATGGTGGTAGTTGATTTGATCTTGCTGAAAAACAGAAACTTTTGCACTCATTGCCAGAATTTAAAAAAATCACAGAAGCATGCTTTTGATCTTAATATTTTACACAAGATTTATATACAAATTACCTAGGTTTTCCTAAATTTTCAGAATTTTTGGAGTAACATAAGTATGTTTGTTGTTCAGATCATTACAGACTGTTCTGTTTTTGACATATTATGTTTTCAATGCATAGTTTGTCTGTTTTCTAGTTTCTATGGCTTATATTGCTCAATATAAATTGTAGAAATGATATGTTACAGTAGGCATTGTGTGAGAACAATTATGAATCTTATCTTGACAGTGCCAAAGTGAATGATTTTTCTTTATCATACTAACCCATCTCACGAAGTTCCGTTAAGTTTTGTGTGATTAAAGTTTTCAAGTTTTGAGTGAGATGTCGATATGAGAAGAATAAGGAGTGGCAATACCCTAAGCTTGGGGATGCTCAAGGCAACCCAATGTAATATTCAAGGAATACCCAAGCAACTAAGCTTGGGGATGCCCCGGAAGGCATCCCCTCTTTCATCTTCTACACTATCGGTACACCTTACTTGGAGCTATATTTTTATTCGTCACATGATATGTGTTTTGCTTGGAGCGTATTTTCATTTTAATAGATGTTTGAATAAAATCATTGGATTTGAAATCTTGAATGAGAGAGAGTCCTCGCATGGTTATTTAACTATTTGACTACTCATTGATCTTCACTTATATCTTTCTGGAGTAGTTTTGTCATTTACTCTTGTGCTTCACTTATATCCTATGAGTAAATGGTTGAATGAATTGAATATTGTAAATCTGAAGTTATATATGTTTCATATGCTTATCCCATGGGGAGTAATGACTTCACATATAAGAAGTATATGTGGTAAAATTTATTGAAAGTTAGCAAACACCGCATTGGTCACTTGAATAATTCATGAAAGAATATTGAAGGAAAAGAGATTTCACATATAAATATACTATCTTAGACATCTTCTATGATTGTGAGCCCCATTAATTATTTTCAAACTTGAGCAAATTAGTTGAAGTTGGACAAGGAAGACAATGTAATGAGTTATGTTTGGGTATATTTGTATAGAAGTTATATTGTTATGGATCCTCCAACATGTGGTGCTTGGTTAGGATCTTTTGCTAGCCAAAAATTTATACCAAGTAGAGATACTACTTGTGCATCCAAAACCCTTAAACCCAGTTTCTTGCCATGAGTGTCCACCATATCTACCTATGGATTGAATAAGATCTTTCAAGTAAGTTGTCATCGGTGCAAAAAGCAATAAAAATTGCTCCTAAATATGTATGATCTTTTATTGTAAGGGAAAATAAGCGTTGTACGAACTTGTGATGGTAAAGAAATAAAAGTGATGGACTGCATAATAAAGGTTTCTATCACAAAGGGCAATACATCATGATGTTCCTTTGCATTAAGGGTTTGCACATCCAAAATAAAAAAGCACATGACAACCTCTGCTTCCCTCTGCGAAGGGTCTATCTTTCACTTTCATGTACTTACTTTTATGCAAGAGTCAATAGTATTCCTTCTTAGTTCAACCTCAATTATTCTTTAGTTGGCAAGCATCATGTGGTGGGAAAAGATCCAAGCATATATGGCCATTTGAATATATTTGATCATGAATTATTATTGTTGACAATTATCTATATGATAAATAAGTTGGGAGGCAAAACATTAAGCCCCTATCTTTCTCTGTGTTCAACGGA
Source organism: Triticum aestivum (assembly GCF_018294505.1). Classification (NCBI taxonomy): domain Eukaryota; kingdom Viridiplantae; phylum Streptophyta; class Magnoliopsida; order Poales; family Poaceae; genus Triticum; species Triticum aestivum. The sequence continues at coordinate 146,826,746 of NC_057796.1, forward strand.
TGCTATTTGTTCTAAAAATATGCTTTTAGTGTTAGCAATCATGGAAGACTATATGATAGCTGAGTATGTGGAATTTGCTAAATCGAAGCTCTTACATAGACCCTTCCTGAAAATAAGATGAATTGCAATTGTTTGGTGACTGAAAACATAGTTTGTTAGTTTTCAAGAAACTTTATGGTCTATACTTTTACATGTGAATAGCTTGTTACTTGATCATCAGAAGTTTTATGAGATGAGCTACTGTTTATGATATATAATGATGCTAGAAAAAGTGTTTGGAACTATCATTGATCAAATTTATGCACTATATATGCTAGCATTCACACTTCATAAATTATTTCTTTTATCATTTACCTACTCGAGGACGAGCAGGAATTAAGCTTGGGGATGCTGATACTCTCCAATGTATCTATAATTTATGAATTATTCATGCCATGTTTACAACAATTTTATATGGTTTTGGTATTATTTTATTAGAACTAACCCGGACTGACGCTGTTTTCAACAGAACTACCGTGGTGTCGTTTTTTGTGCAGAAATAAAAGTTCTCGGAATGGGCTGAAAATTTACGGTGATTTTTTATGGACAAAAAGAGACCTCCGAAGCACAAGATCTGGGCCAGGAAGTGGACGAGGAGGCCACAAGCCCTCTGGGCGTGCCCTAGCCCCCAAGGAGGGTGCTCCGGGCTTTTGGGCCCCTCAGGCACCCCCCTTGACGTGAGACCAACGCCAAACATTCTTATAAATATAGATACCTCCAAAAAGAACCCTAGATCGGAAGTTCCACCGCTGCAAGCCTCTATAGCCACGAAAAATCAATCTAGGCCCACTCCGACACCCTATCGGAGGGGGCATCATCACCGGAGGCCATGGAGGAGGAAGCCGGAGGGGGCCATCAAAACCATGGAGGCCAAGGACCAGCGGGAGAACCTCTCCCCATCTAGGGGGGAGCCCATGGAGGAGGAAGCACAAGGGGAGAGTCTCTCTCCCTCTCTCTCGGTGGCGCCGAAGTGCCGCTGGGGGAACCATCACTGCGGTGATCGTCTTCATCAACACCACCTTCTTCATCACTGTAACGCCCACGATGCGACTATATCTCCCACGTGTCGAGGCACGACTTGGAGGCATAACCGCATGGTGGTTTTGTCGCAAGAAGGGTCATCTTCACGCAATCCCATGTAATGAACAAGAATGGGATAAAGAGTTGGCTTACAATCGCCACTTCACACAATACATAAATTAAACATACATCATTCAGAGTACAATCAAGACCCGACTACGGAACCAAAATAAAAGAAGACAACCCCAAATGCTAGATCCCTGATCGTCCCAACTGGGCTCCACTACTGATCAACAGGAAAAGCATCCGTTATACGAGCTATGGCAATACTCCCGAACTCCCGCCCCAGTACTGGGTGGCGTCGAGGTAATCTCACCAACAACTGCATAAAAGAGATTTTCGATGTCGGCGAAAAAAAACTCAGGTATTCCAGAACTGCAATGATAAAATTGTGACGACAACACCTCGGAGCTCAACTCCCCGGGACACTGCCACAACCCCTAAATGTCAGGAGGCACCAAGAACAATGTTCTCGTCACAAAACCATCGGAACGATTCCAAGATACCCGCGTGATCCTAAATTTTTTTTAGTGAAATTTGAGGAGAGGAAAGTCAAAACATCTACGTCAGGAGGCCTCACCGGAGCGACGAAGGGACTGAGGAGTAAAAAGAATCCTACTCTCCGATATATATAATCCTAAGACTCAAAACTTTTTTTTCTAGACTCAACAACATCAGCGATTCGATCAAGCAGGGGGCTCCTAAGTCGGGGATGGCTCTGATTACCAACTTGTAACGCCCACGATGCGCCTATATCTCCCACGTGTCGAGGCACGACTTGGAGGCATAACCGCATGGTGGTTTTGTCGCAAGAAGGGTCATCTTCACGCAATCCCATGTAATGAACAAGAATGGGATAAAGAGTTGGCTTACAATCGCCACTTCACACAATACATAAATTAAACATACATCATTCAAAGTACAATCAAGATCCGACTATGGAGCCAAAATAAAAGAAGACAACCCCAAATGCTAGATCCCCGATCGTCCCAACTAGGCTCCACTACTGATCAACAGGAAACGAAACATAGTAACGACCAAGGTCCTCGTCGAACTCCCACTTGAGTTCGGTAGCATCACCTGCACTGGTATCGTCGGCACCTGCAACTGTTTTGGTAGAATCTGTGAGTCACGAGGACTCAGCAATCTCACACCCGCGAGATCAAGACTATTTAAGCTTATAGGAAGGATGGGGTAATGAGGTGGAGCTGCAGCAAGCACTAAGCAAATATGGTGGCTAACATACGCAAATAAGAGCGAGAAGAGGAGCAACGCAACGGTCGAGAAGCTAGAAGTGATCCTGAAACTACTTACGTCCAAACATAACCCAAAACCGTGTTCACTTCCCGGACTCCGCCGAAAAGAGACCATCACGGCTACACACGCGGTTGATGCATTTTAATTAAATCAAGTGTCAAGTTCTCTACAACCGGACATTAACAAATTCCCATCTGCCACATAACCGCGGGCACGGCTTTCGAAAGATAATACCCTGCAGGGGTGTCCCAACTTAGCCCATGATAAGCTCTCACGATCAACGAAGGATATTCCTTCTCCCGGGAAGACCCGATCAGTCTCGGAATCCCGGTTACAAGACATTTCGACAATGGTAAAACAAGTCCAGCAAAGCCGCCCGAATGTGCCGACAAATCCTGATAGGAGCTGCACATATCTCGTTCTCAGGGCACACCGGATGAACACTACGTACAACTAAAACCAGACCTCAAGTTTCCCCGAGGTGGCGCTGCAAGTGGCTCTAGTTCGGACCAACACTCAGAGGAGCACTGGCCCGGGGGGTAAATAAAGATGACCCTCGGGCTCCGGAAACCCAAGGGAAAAAGGCTAGGTGAGGCAAATGTAAAACCAAGGTTGGGCCTTGCTGGAGGAGTTTTATTCAAAGCGAACTGTCAAGGGGTTCCCATGACACCCAACCGCGTAAGGAACGCAAAATTAAGGAACATAACACCGGTATGACGGAAACTAGGGTGGCAAGAGTGGAACAAAACACCATGCATAAGGCCGAGCCTTCCACCCTTTACCAAGTATATAGATGCATTAATTAAGATAAGATATATTGTGATATCCCAACATAAACATGTTCCAACATGGAGCAAACTTCAACTTCACCTGCAACTAACAACGCTATAAGAGGGGCTGAGCAAAAGCGGTAACATAGCCAAACAACGGTTTGCTAGGAAAGGATGGTTAGAGGCTTGACATGGTAATATGGGAGGCATGATATAACAAGTGGTAGGTAGCGCAACATAGCGATAGAGCGAACAACTAGCAAGCAAAGATAGAAGTGATTTCGAGGGTATGGTCATCTTGCCTGAGATCCCGCTAGGAAGAAGAACGCGTCCATGAAGAAGACAAATGGACGAAGTCGAACAAATCCTCACAAACGCGACGTTATTGAAACTAACCTGAAGAAGCAACACCGGAAAGAAGCAAACAACATGGTAAACAACCATCACATAAACATGGCATGATGCACAATCAAGTATGATGCATGTCCGGTTTAAAGAGGCATGGCATGGCAAGGTGCACAAACAATACTAAAAATTAAGTGGAGCTCGATATGCAACGAGTTGCATATTGACAAAACACCACATCAATTATTTAGTTCTCTCTCGTTTATGTACCCAACAATATTAAATGTTATTAAACATGGCAAGAGGTGAAGCATAAGTAAACTAACTATTTAAGCAAGTTTAAATGAGGCCGGAACAACAAATAACAATTCCGGAAAATCCTCATATGGATATTTCGAATTTGCTACTGTTCTGCCCTAAACCATATTTTAAAGTTGTTAGACAGCAAAATGAAGTGCACCATGTTAAACTAGGCATTTTCCACCCCAATTACATATAAAGTTTATTAAAATTGGAGCTACGGTTATTTAGTTATGAAATAAATAATTTTAACATGGCATTTAAGCAAATTTAAACAAACAACATGTTTAAACATTTTAAACATGGATGAAAATGGCATATTAGGAAACTAGATGAAATTCTAAGCATTTTACATATTTAAATTATTTTAATCCGATGCACGGTTGTGGAGTTATTATATGCATGAAGTGCAAGGGGTTTTTCTGCAAAACTGCGGATCCTGGAATAATAGCTAAATTCGCAGATCTGGGAAAAAACCTACACAGGCCGAATCTAAAACCGGAGCAGGCCCAAGAGAAGAAAAACAAAGGGGCGCTGGGGGGTTTCTCACCATGGGCCAAGCCCAGGTCGGTGGAGAGGCCAAGGCAGGCCGGGGGCAGCGTTGGGCCTGATCTGGAGGCAACGACGCGGTCAACGCGAGCGCTCTCCTTGCTCGCTCGATCTGGGCAGGGGCGCGAGCAGAGACTTGCGCAGGCAAGCTCCTGTTGAAGAAAACAAGAGTAGGTTCAGAGAGAGAGACAGGGGAGACAAAACAGAGGGAGGAGGAAGGAGATACGAGAAGGAGAGGGACGGGCAGAGGGAGGCGGACCCAGATCCGGTCGGAGGAGGTCGCCGGGGTCCCGTTCCCTGCCGGATCGAAGCGGAGGTGGGCTGGCGGACTTGGAGCTCCAAGCTTCGGTGGGGCGTAGCCATGGCGTGGTGCTTCTGCGAGGAGAACACAGAGAGGGGCGAGACGTGAGAGGAAAAGGAAGGAAACATAGGAAGGAAGGGAAGGGAGAGGTGGCGCGACGGGGCCGGCCTGGACCTGGAGGAAGCCGTCGGCAAGCTTGGCTCCTGCGGACCTGGCGGTTCGGGGACTTGGCGAGGCGGACGGAGGCAGACACGGCAGCGGCAGCGTCGAAGCCCTGTCCATGGCGGCAGAGAGGGAGCAGAGAGATTAGAGACAGAGAGGAAAAGAGAGACGGACAGGGGAGTGGCTACACTGGCCTGGTTTGGTCGCCGGTGGCACTCGGCGGAAGGAGGTCCGGTGAAGGAGAAGAAGACGGCAGGGGCGGAGCTCTCCGGTGGCTTGCGTGCTCGGGGACGGGAGGACACAGGAGGCGGGGAAGCTTTGGATCGGGAGCTCCTCTCTCGGTCGTGCAACAAGGCGGGGAGGCTGCGGGCGAACCGCGTGCGAGGTGGGTCGAGGGGGTGCTGGTTGGGTTCGCTGCAGAGACGAGGAGAAGGTGGTGGCTTGCTGGAATCCGGTGGCGGCGGAAATCATGGGAGCTGGTCGGAGCGATCCGGTTGGCGGGGATTTTGGATCGGGAGGATCCCGAGGGAGACATGAGAGGGGTGGTTGGCTAGCGGCGGCGCGAGGGAAGGGTGGACAGGACAGGCTAGACTAGGGTTTAGGCTGATTATAAATAGTAGGTTGATTTTTGGGTAGGGGCTAGCTCATCCCTACGATCGTAATCGGACGGTCTGAGATAAATAGGTTAGGAGAGTCTAAATAAGAAACGGAGATGTTTTAGAGATGTTTGGGGATGATCTGAATGCAACGGTGATGACTGAGCGGTTCGGGTTCGGGACAGTTTTCTAACGCGCGTGAAGGGGTCTGAGAGAGGTCGACAAAGAGAAAGGGGAAGCGGTCGCTATGAAAGGCTACGAGTTTAAGAAAACATGCTGATGCAATGCGAATGATGCCATGATGAAATGCAACAACAACAAATAAACACACGGCGGACACGAAATATATGGAAGTCCTCTGGAGCGTCGGTCTCGGGGCGTCACAACACTCCACCACTACGAGAGGATCTCGTCCCAAGATCTAAGGATGGCACCGGAGAGAAACAGAAGGGGAAGAGGTAAAACAAAGTTGCTTCTTTGACCAACAAGTGAAACCACGAACCTTAAAGGTTGCAAAGACATGAAAAGAACACAAGGGTAAGGATGAATGGAAACCACTGGTTGAAATGAGATGTACAATGAATGGGAAAGAACGAATTTGGGCAGCACTCCGGTTGAAAAGAGGAGCAAAACTTGATAATATGAAAGAACATGAATGAGAACACAACACTCCGATTAAATGGATAAGCAATGAAAAGAACAAGATCTTGACAAAACGAGACGATGGGTGAAGAGAGCAACATTACAATGCCTCCGAAACGAAAATAGAAGTTGGATCGTTGGAAAGAAAAGAATTGAGAAGAAAATGACATCTTCTTCCACAATTGAATTTGAAAAGCATCCTTAAAAAAAGAAGGATTGAACGGAGTTGTTGGTAAATCAACAACAAAAATAATAAGCTTGTAGTGGGCTTATGGGAACATCCCAACATTATGAGGTGACAAACTGCCACTAACGGAAACAATGATTGATTGAATTGAGATCAACAAGGAGATGAAAACTTCTTCACCAAGAGGATAGGAGAAAACTTGGATCATTGATAAGCACCATAATAGCAACATTCCTTAGTGAAGGCTTTAGGTGAAACATGACACAAGATAACTCCAACGAAGAGATTGGTGGATTTAAAATATCTCATTCTTGACAACATGTGAATCATGAAACACGAACTCAAATTGTCAAGAATGACATAACACCACCTCAAATGATAAGGTAGAACGAATTGTACTTCAGAATGCAAGATGAAGAATGCTTGGACTCCACAAAATAAACATGTGTTGAGCACCATGTTTATTTTAGAGTATAGCTTGACGGATCTTGACTCCGAGAGAAATCTTGAAGAACAATTAAAGAATGAAAGGAATCCTTGACGAAGCACCATGTAGAGCCTCCATGAAGAACTCCGGTAAACAAAAGGATGATAGAAAGAAAAGAGAAGTTGAAAACATAAGGTGAAGCCTTGCAATGATTTAGATAGAGCTTCAGGACGATATGATGAGAAAACTTTGAACTCCAGAAAGGAAAGATGAACAAATGAAATCAAGAATTTTGATGAACCTCCGGAATAAGGAATTGAATTTACTCGATGAAACAAGTATAAGAATTACATTATGCTCATCCTTCACCAATTAAATTGATGACAAGCAATGGATTTGGCATACTACTTATTTTCGTAGAAAGGATTAAGATAGATATGGCGCAAACTTGGGAAGGTCTTCAATGAACCACCGGTAGGATTGGAACAAGGAATAAAATGATATGCTAATGAAGGAAGAGAAATCTCGAACGAACCACCATAAGAATTGAAAATGAACGTAGCAAACGCACAATTCACCGGGAAGAATTGGAAAACGAATAAAGATACTTGAGAGAATTTAGATACAAGTGAACGCAGAGATCCCGAGCTGATTAGATAATACTTGAATGATGCACTGGTATGATTTGGCGAACGAGAGCTGAAAGCTTGAATGAATAATTCTGAGATGATGGGCTTCGGAGAATCAAACTGAAAAGACTCCTGAAATGCTTCGGATGGGTGAAAAGAATTCTCACAATCGAAAACAATTATGAGAGGATGGCATCAAGCTAGAACCATGAATCTTGAAGAGAATGGAGCAAGATTTAAGAGAAACTCTTCTTCGGTCTTCAAAATCCGAGAATGACGATGAGAAACACCACCATGAATTGTTGAGGCACTCCGGAATGAAAATTGGAAAGGTTGAACCAACGACGAAAAGAATTTGAAAAATCTTGGAGAAATACATTTGACTGATGATAATTCATTCTTACGTCAAACTTTGCAATGAATTTGAGAATAACTCCGAAAAGAATTAGAAGAGTCAGGTAAGATCTTGAAAAAGACCTGTGGGTTAGGGCCCGCTCAAAAGAAACACCGTTGAAATGATTACTTGAAAAGGAGATTGCACCGGTTGAATTAAATGGCTTGAATGAGGTAACAACCTCGAAATAGTTAGAATTGATGCGGAGTGGAAACACGAATCTTCAGAGATATCTTCAGCACTCCGGAACAATTGAATAGCAAGCGGGGAATGATTAAGAGATATACCGGCATGAGAAAGCATTTGAAAGGAGGAAAAGGCTATAATCAACACTGAAAGCTTCAATTGAATCCACCGGAAAAGAATACGAGAATGAAGAATGATAAACTTGAAGCTTCCTGAGCATCTTCCTGAGAATCACCAAATAAGAACATTGATGGAAAAGAATGGAGAAACTTCACATCCATAAGATGGATACATGATTAAGAAATCTGAGTCCTTGAAGAAAGAGGGTGGGAGGGCGGGAAAAACAAAGGCAACTTGGGGCATATGGAATAAACACCGTTGAGAAAACTTATAATTGATCTTGCGGATGGGAAGAATGATGGTATCATCTCGAAGAGAAACGCACCGGTTGGAAATAGAATTAAGATGGCAATCTCGATGATCAATAAGGATTAGTATCCCCATAGAAATATGAGAACACCGCCTAGAATAAGGTATGGAATCAACACTTGACATTGAAGCAACTAGAATACCACAACTTAAAACAAAACAAAGGATTGGCTCGCAAAATAAGCCGGAAACAAACATATGACAGAGATTTCGTCCGAAGTTTTCATGGTGGGGCCCACACGGGCTCGATCGTACAGCACCATCATGTACAAGGCAGTGCACATGACATACGAAGCGTCCCCGGGTCGGCATAGCTAAGGACTCTTTAAGACACTACAAGAGCACTGTAAAACCGACCGTGGATAGGCGGACCACTAGACGTCGAACCCCAATCTCATATCATGCATCTGTCGGAAGGATATCCTAGGAGCTACTTGAATTCCCACTTATAAAACTCCCGAAACTTTCTGGTTATGCAATCTGGTGTTGGGGATACAGGGGACGCAATATATCTCACCCAAACTAACAATCCCTAGATCCAGCTGTATCCATCCGTCAACACATAACCAAGAAAACTTCGGAAATCGTGTACCTCAAACTTCGAAAAGCATCCGTTATACGAGCTATGGCAATACTCCCGAACTCCCGCCCCAGTACTGGGTGGCGTCGAGGTAATCTCACCAACAACTGCATAAAAGAGATTTTCGATGTCGGTGAAAAAAAACTCAGGTATTCCAGAACTGCAACGATAAAATTGTGACGACAACACCTCGGAGCTCAACTCCCCGGGACACTGCCACAACCCCTAAATGTCAGGAGGCACCAAGAACAATGTTCTCGTCACAAAACCATCGGAACGATTCCAAGATACCCGCGTGATCCTAATTTTTTTTAGTGAAATTTGAGGAGAGGAAAGTCAAAACATCTACGTCAGGAGGCCTCACCGGAGCGACGAAGGGACTGAGGAGTAAAAAGAATCCTACTCTCCGATATATATAATCCTAAGACTCAAAACTTTTTTTTCTAGACTCAACAACGTCAGTGATTCGATCAAGCAGGGGGCTCCTAAGTCGGGGATGGCTCTGATTACCAACTTGTAACGCCCACGATGCGCCTATATCTCCCACGTGTCGAGGCACGACTTGGAGGCATAACCGCATGGTGGTTTTGTCGCAAGAAGGGTCATCTTCACGCAATCCCATGTAATGAACAAGAATGGGATAAAGAGTTGGCTTACAATCGCCACTTCACACAATACATAAATTAGACATACATCATTCAAAGTACAATCAAGATCCGACTACGGAACCAAAATAAAAGAAGACAACCCCAAATGCTAGATCCCCGATTGTCCCAACTGGGCTCCACTACTGATCAACAGGAAACGAAACATAGTAACGACCAAGGTCCTCGTCGAACTCCCACTTGAGTTCGGTAGCATCACCTGCACTGGTATCGTCGGCACCTGCAACTGTTTTGGTAGAATCTGTGAGTCACGAGGACTCAGCAATCTCACACCCGCGAGATCAAGACTATTTAAGCTTATAGGAAGGATGGGGTAATGAGGTGGAGCTGCAGCAAGCACTAAGCAAATATGGTGGCTAACATACGCAAATAAGAGCGAGAAGAGGAGCAACACAACGGTCGACAAGCTAGAAGTGATCATGAAACTACTTACGTCCAAACATAACCTAAAACCGTGTTCACTTCCCGGACTCCGCCGAAAAGAGACCATCACGGCTACACACGCGGTTGATGCATTTTAATTAAATCAAGTGTCAAGTTCTCTACAACCGGACATTAACAAATTCCCATCTGCCACATAACCGCGGGCACGGCTTTCGAAAGATAATACCCTGCAGGGGTGTCCCAACTTAGCCCATGATAAGCTCTCACGATCAACGAAGGATATTCCTTCTCCCGGGAAGACCCGATCAGTCTCGGAATCCCGGTTACAAGACATTTCGATAATGGTAAAACAAGTCCAGCAAAGCCGCCCAAATGTGCCGACAAATCCTGATAGGAGCTGCACATATCTCGTTCTCAGGGCACACCGGATGAACACTACGTACAACTAAAACCAGACCTCAAGTTTCCCCGAGGTGGCGCTGCAAGTGGCTCTAGTTCGGACCAACACTCAGAGGAGCACTGGCCCGGGGGGTAAATAAAGATGACCCTCGGGCTCCGGAAACCCAAGGGAAAAAGGCTAGGTGAGGCAAATGTAAAACCAAGGTTGGGCCTTGCTGGAGGAGTTTTATTCAAAGCGAACTGTCAAGGGGTTCCCATAACACCCAACCGCGTAAGGAACGCAAAATCAAGGAACATAACACCGGTATGACGGAAACTAGGGCGGCAAGAGTGGAACAAAACACCAGGCATAAGGCCGAGCCTTCCACCCTTTACCAAGTATATAGATGCATTAATTAAGATAAGATATATTGTGATATCCCAACATAAACATGTTCCAACATGGAGCAAACTTCAACTTCACCTGCAACTAACAACGCTATAAGAGCGGCTGAGCAAAAGCGGTAACATAGCCAAACAACGGTTTGCTAGGAAAGGATGGTTAGAGGCTTGACATGGTAATATGGGAGGCATGATATAACAAGTGGTAGGTAGCGCAACATAGCGATAGAGCGAACAACTAGCAAGCAAAGATAGAAGTGATTTCGAGGGTATGGTCATCTTGCCTGAGATCCCGCTAGGAAGAAGAACGCGTCCATGAAGAAGACAAACGGACGAAGTCGAACAAATCCTCACAAACGCGACGTTATCGGAACTAACCCGAAGAAGCAACACCGGAAAGAAGCAAACAACATGGTAAACAACCATCACATAAACATGGCATGATGCACAATCAAGTATGATGCATGTCCGGTTTAAAGAGGCATGGCATGGCAAGGTGCACAAACAATACTAAAAATTAAGTGGAGCTCGATATGCAACGAGTTGCATATTGACAAAACACCACATCAATTATTTAGTTCTCTCTCGTTTATGTACCCAACAATATTAAATGTTATTAAACATGGCAAGAGGTGAAGCATAAGTAAACTAACTATTTAAGCAAGTTTAAATGAGGCCGGAACAACAAATAACAATTCCGGAAAATCCTCATATGGATATTTCAAATTTGCTACTGTTCTGCCCTAAACCATATTTTAAAGTTGTTAGACAGCAAAATGAAGTGCACCATGTTAAACTAGGCATTTTCCACCCCAATTACATATAAAGTTTATTAAAATTGGCGCTACGGTTATTTAGTTATGAAATAAATCATTTTAACATGGCATTTAAGCAAATTTAAACAAACAGCATGTTTAAGCATTTTAAACATGGATGAAAATGGCATATTATGAAACTAGATGAAATTCTAAGCATTTTACATATTTAAATTATTTTAATCCGATGCACGGTTGTGGAGTTATTATATGCATGAAGTGCAAGGGGTTTTTCTGCAAAACTACGGATCCTGGAATAATAGCTAAATTTGCAGATCTGGGAAAAAACCTACACAGGCCGAATCTAAAACCGGAGCAGGCCCAACGGAAGAAAAACAAAGGGGCGCTGGGGGGTTTCTCACCATGGGCCAAGCCCAGGTCGGTGGAGAGGCCAAGGCAGGCCAGGGGCAGCGTTGGTCCTGATCTGGAGGCAACGACGCGGTCAACGCGAGCGCTCTCCTCGCTCGCTCGATCTGGGCAGGGGCACGAGCAGAGACTTGCGCAGGCGAGCTCCTGTTGAAGAAAACAAGAGTGGGTTCAGAGAGAGAGACAGGGGAGACAAAACAGAGGGATGAGGAAGGAGATACGAGAAGGAGAGGGACGGGCAGAGGGAGGCGGACCCGGATCCGGTCGCAGGAGGTCGCCGGGGTCCCGTTCCCTGCCGGATCGAAGCGGAGGTGGGCTGGCGGACTTGGAGCTCCAAGCTTCGGTGGGGCGTAGCCATGGCGTGGTGCTTCTGCGAGGAAAACATAGAGAGGGGCGAGACGTGAGAGGAGAAGGAAGGAAACATAGGAAGGAAGGGAAGGGAGAGGTGGCGCGACGGGGACGGCTTGGACCTGGAGGAAGCCGTCAGCAAGATTGGCTCCTGCGGACCTGGCGGTTCGGGGACTTGGGGAGGCGGAGGGAGGCAGACATGGAAGCGGCGGCGTCGAATCCCTGTCCATGGCGGCAGAGAGGGAGCAGAGAGATTAGAGACAGAGAGGAAAAGAGAGACGGACAGGGGAGTGGCTAGACTGGCCTGGTTTGGTCGCCGGTGGCACTCGGCGGAAGGAAGGTCTGGTGAAGGAGAAGAAGACGGCAGGGGCAGAGCTCTCCGGTGGCTTGCGTGCTCGGGGACGGGAGGACACAGGAGGCGGGGAAGCTTTGGATCGGGAGCTCCTCTCTCGATTGTGCAGCAAGGCGGGGAGGCTGCGGGCGATCCACGGGCGAGGTGGGTCGAGGGGGTGCTGGTTGGGTTTGCTGCAGACACGAGGAGAAGGTGGTGGCTTGCTGGAATCCGGTGGCGGCGGGAATCATGGGAGCTGGTCGGAGCGATCCGGTTGGCGGGGATTTTGGATCGGGAGGATCCCGAGGGAGACATGAGAGGGGTGGTTGGCTAGCGGCGGCGCGAGGGAAGGGTGGACGGGACAGGCTAGACTAGGGTTTAGGCTGATTATAAATAGTAGGTTGATTTTTGGGTAGAGGCTAGCTCGTCCCTACGATCGTAATCGGACGGTCCGAGATAAATAGGTTAGGAGAGTCTAAATAAGAAACGGAGATGTTTTAGAGATGTTTGGGGATGATCTGAATGCAACGGTGATGACTGAGCGGTTCGGGTTCGGGACAATTTTCGGACGCGCGTGAAGGGGTCTGAGAGAGGTCGACAAAGAGAAAGGGGAAGCGGTCGCTATGAACGGCTACGAGTTTAAGAAAACATGCTGATGCAATGCAAATGATGCCATGATGAAATGCAACAATAATAAATAAACACACGGCGGACACGAAATATATGGAAGTCCTCTGGAGCGTCGGTCTCGGGGCGTCACAATCACCTTCCTCATCTCTTTTAAGTGGTCCACTCTCTCACACCCCGCTGTAATCCCCTACTTGAACATGGTGCTTTATGCCACATATTATGAGCCAATGATGTGCTGCATCCTATGATGTTTTGGGTAGATTTTTTTTGTCTTTTGGGTTGATTGATGATTTAGATTGTTTTGAGTTGTATGTCTTATTTTGGTGTTGTCCTATGGTGCCTTCCATGCCGCGCACACGTGAAGGATTCCCGCTGTAGGATGTTGCAATACGTTCATGATTCGCTTATAGTGGGTTGCTAGAGTGACAAAGTTTAAACCCAAGTAAGGGGGTTGTTGCGTATGGGATAAAGGGGACTTGATACTTTAATGCTATGGTTGGGTTTTACCTTAATGACCTTTAGTAGTTGCGGATGCTTGATAGAGTTCCAATCATAAGTGCATATGATCCAAGTGGAGAAAGTATGTTAGCTTATGCCTCTCCCTCATATAAAATTGCAATAATGATTACCGATCTTGTTAACAATTGCCTAGGATAATTCCACACACCGATCCATCATTATTCCACACTCCCTATTTGTAATATATTGTGATATATTCTAACTTTATGGTAGCATCATCTATTTTTATATTTTAGTTCTCCGATATCATGCAAAGTTATCCTCTTCATACCCACAACGTAGTTTTATTTCTCGTTTTTAGATGGAAGCAAACGTTCATTGTACGTAGAGTCGTATCAGTGGCAGATAGGACTTGAGAGAATATTGATCTTACCTTTAGCTCCTTGTGGGTTCAATACTCCATACTTATCACTTCCACCTTTGGAAATTGCTACGATGATTCCTTGCACTTTGGGATTATCAATTACATCTTGTAGTTGATTACTATATGGTTTATTTGGTGGAAGATTATATGTTTAGATCCATTATGCTATTTAATACCCCTCTGATCTTGAGCATGATTATCATTTGTGAGTAGTTACTTTTGTTTTTGAGGTCACGGGAGAAGTCATGTTGCAAGTAATCATGTGAACTTGATATGTGTTCGATATTTTGATGATATGTATGTTGTGATTCCCTTAGTGGTGTCATGTGAATGTCGACTACATGGCACTTCACCATCTTTGGGCCTAAGGGAGTGCATTGTGGAGCAGTTATTAGATATTGGGTTGCTAGAGTGACAGAAGCTTAAACCCTAGTTTATGGGCTACTTCGTAAGGGACCGATTTGGATCCAAATGTTTAATGCTATCGTTAGATTTTATCTTAATATTTTTTTCGTAGTTGCGGATGCTTGCGAGGGGGTTAATCATAAGTGGGAGGTTTGTTCAAGTAAGAACAACACCCAAGCACCGGTCCACCCACATATCAAATTACCAAAGTAGCGAACGCGAATCAAACCAACATGATGAAAGTCACTACATGAAATTCCCGTGTGCCCTCAAGAACGCTTTGCTTATTATAAGAGACCGTTTTGGTCTGTCCTTTGCCACGAAAGGATTGGGCTCCCTTGCTGCACTTTATTTACCGTTACCTTTACTTGCTCGTTACAAATTATCTTACTATCAAACTACTTGTTACCAACAATTTCAGTGCTTGTAGAAATTACCTTGCTAAAAACCGCTTGTCATTCCCTTCTGCTCCTCGTTGGGTTTGACACTCTTACTTATCGAAAGGACTATAGTTGATCCCATATACTTGTGGGTCATCATGAGTTCAAGGGGATTGACAACCCTCTTGTCTGCGTTAGGTGCAAGTATTTGCTTTTGTGTGTGCGGGTGTTGTTCATGAGACTTTGCGTGATTCTTCCACTGGATTGATATCTTGGTTCTCACTGAGGGAAATACTTATGTCTATTGTGCTGCATCTCCTCTCCTCTTCGGGGAAAATCCCAACGCAGCTCACAAGTAGCACCAACAGCAGCAAAATAAGCAAAGTATAAACCACTATAACAAAAACTAATAGGACCAATGGAGGAGTCCCATACCAAGGAGCAACT
Source organism: Triticum aestivum (assembly GCF_018294505.1). Classification (NCBI taxonomy): domain Eukaryota; kingdom Viridiplantae; phylum Streptophyta; class Magnoliopsida; order Poales; family Poaceae; genus Triticum; species Triticum aestivum. The sequence continues at coordinate 146,842,053 of NC_057796.1, forward strand.
TCTTCGAAAAGTTTCAGAAATGGAGCTTCGAGCAAAGAGATCAAAATTTTGCGTGTGTGAGCTAGAACTTGGGCTAGGAACTGGACATGATTTTTCTGGAGGTTGAAGAAGGTAGTGGGCAAGTGCACTAAGTGAGTGGAGTCCTCTGGCCGGGCCCCATAAGGCACATGTGCGCAACCATGGGGTAGGCACGCCCTACTGCCTTATGGACAACAGGGGACCCCCCGGGACGTGTCCAGTGCCAAAAAAAGGTTTTATTCAATAAAAATATCATGTTAAATTTTTAAGACATTCTGAGCACTTTAGAAACCCAGAAAAAAATGATAACCATGATATCCTGGACATTTAAACTTTATTAAACTAAAAATAGCAGAGAACTAAATAGATTTATAGAAGGTTGTGCTTACGGAATTCATTGACCATATGCTCATAAAAAAGAATTCATTAACAAGGTTGATCAAAAGTCTCGACTGGAATGAGCATGGTTCCAATAATAAGAGTTTGGTATTTCTTTTCAGGAACCATAAGAGGAAATTCAAAGTCTCCAATAGTGGTTGACATAATTTTTTCAACAGAATTGATACTATTTACTTTATTTTGCTTACTCAGGAAATATACCATCACTACAGGAAACAGCTACTTTGCCATCTGCCATGGCGGACGGCAAAGGCTCGAAAGGCGGACGGCAAAGACCTTTGCCGTCAGCCGCGGACGGCAAAAGGCTCCGGCAAAGAAGGCTACGGTAAACAGCTGCTTTGCCGTCTGCTTCCTGGCGGCGGACGGCAAAGGCTCTTTGCCGTCTGCGGCGGACGGCAAAGAGGGCGGACGGCAATAATTGCGCTGTCAGTCCGTTAAGTGGCTAACGGCAGACCTTTGCCGTCCGCCGCAGACGGCAAAGAGCCTTTGGTCTTTGCCGTCCGCCTTATGATGTCATCTACACGTCACTAGATGGCAGGTTCTTTGCCGTCTGCGGCAGATGGCAAAGTGCAGGTTCTTTGCCGTCTGCCACTGTAGGCAAACTGACCAAATGGGTCAGCTCCCAGGAAGCACAGTTGGCTGCCACGTGGCTTCTTTGCCATCCGCGGCAGACGGCAAAGAGCTCTTTGCCGTCGGTGGCAGACGGCAAAGAGCCTGCATATTGTCTGTTTTTTCTGTTTTTTATTAAATCCCACAATTTGCAGCACATATCACATATATAAGTTTCATATCCAGCACATATCCAACACATATCTAGCACATAAGTTTCATATCACATATCACATCAGTTTCATCCATACACATTGTTCATACATAAGGAAGTTCCATCCATACACATTGTTCCATCCATATATATATTACAATGCAAAGTGTCATGAAGATAGCAAGCTAGATACAATGCAAAGTTTCATCAAAGGAAAAGCAAGCACTCCATCATAGCAAGCTAGCTTCCATCAAGTGAATGAAATCTGGAAAATGGTAAATAAGAAAGTTAGAAATAGGTGACTAGAACAAGAAGAAGACTAGAACAAGAAGAAGACTAGAACAAGAAGTATATGTCATTTATGAGCTAACTTAGGTGAAATGGATCATATATGAGCTAACTAAGTTGAAATGGGTTGTTTATGAGCTAACTTAGTTGAAATGGATCATTTATGAGCTAACTTAGTTGAAATGGGTCGTTTATGAGCTAACTAAGGTGAAGGGCATCGTTTTTGAGCTAAATAAGGTGAAATGGGTCATTTTGGAGCTAACCTAGGTGAAATGGGTCATTTTAAAGCTAACGTAGGTAAAATGGATCATTTAGGAGCTCATCTACGTAAAATGGGTCATTTTAGAGCTAATTTAGTTGAAATGGATCTTTTTGAGCTAACTTAGGTGAAATGGATCATTTAAGAGCTAATTTGGGTGAAATGGATCGTTTTTTAGCTCACTTAGGTCAAATGGATCGTTTATGAGCTAAATTAGTTGAAATGGATCGTTTATGAGATAACCTAGGTAAGATGGGTCATTTTGGAGTTAACCTAGGTGAAATGGGCCATTTTAAAGCTAACATAGATAAAATGGATCATTTAGGAGCTAATGTAGGTAAAATGGGTGAGCTAACTTGGATGAACTGCATCATTTATAAGCTAACCTAGGTAAAATGGGTCATTTTGGAGGAAAATAAGCTAACTCTAGGTCATTATGGTAAGCATATTGGAGGAAATAAAGCTAAGTCTAGGTCTTTATGCATTTGTTAAGCAAAACACTAGAGAAACTTACCGTGATCAGGGAGGTGTAGGAGCGGGGTGGCTAGTGCCGCTACCTGGAGAAGGATCGTGCGATGCGTTTCTGGAGTTAAGCTGCACCAAAGATCATTTCCAATGTCTCGTTAGCATTACGACACTCAAATGTTAAGACTACCAAGTAATGTCCATTCAAACTAAACTCACCGTGCTCCCAGGAGCAATCACTGGCATCGGTGGAGCGGGCTGACCGGACTTCTCGCACACAGACTGCACATTTGGTTTTCAGAACAGAGTCATACTAGTTAGTAATGAGACTCAAATGTTAAGACTAGCAAGTAATCTGCAGAAGAAACTTACCACAAGGAGCTCGTACATGGCCCTTGCCTGCATGTCATTCCGTGCCCTCTCCTCCTCCATCATCTTTCTCGTCCTCTCCTCCATCTCCCGCTGCCTCTCCACCGCCTCCGCCAGAAGTTTCTCCGTTCTATCTCTCTCAGTCTGTATAGCAGCCTGCAACACCACTCACATGACCATTTGTAATCATTGATGGAAGCGCACACAATGTAATGGAGAAAGATAACTGAGTACGTATCACTAACCTTGATGGCGAGTTGCACTGGCCGTTCACGAGGCCTTATCTTAGGAGCGGAGCTCGACTGGCGCGCCTTGATCTCCGGGAGAGTGCTAGGACAACGGATAAGTCCATCTCCAATGGCTATGGAGCCATGGGACCTCCCGCCACCAGATATCATCACCAGCTCTGGATCAATGGGACCCTGGCTCGGGTTAAAGTCCTCCCCTTTCCTCGCCTTCCCCTCATCTCTATATCTCACGAGCTTGTTGTGGGAGGAGATGTTGGTGAAGTTGTTTGCATCATCGAGGTCAGACTGAGAGAAAGCCTTGACTTTCTTGTAAGAGCCAGTGTGGGCCATGGCATACAGGTCGTACACCTCTGGCACCTTATCCGCCTTATTGTGGCGTGCCTGAAAGAGAGAAACAATGAAAATTAGTAATTAAAGGGCTCAAGCTAGCATGATGAATGAATTGCATGAATCATGAAGCAAACCACATACCCAGTTGCGCCCGAACTGATATAAGTTGGAGCTGCCTTGATGGTGTGGCACACCTTCCATTTGGGCACGTTTGTCCTTGGCCTGGTTGTGGAGGGCTAGCCATTCTTGTGAGCACCACTCATCGACCAACACCTCCCAACAATCCATCCGATCCGCACACCATCTCGGAGGCGCCTAAGTTAGCAAATAGAAACTGGAGCGCTACGGCTAAGAATTACTAAATGAAGGAACTTAAGTAGAAGGCCTTAAGAATTACCTTCATGTACTGCTCCTTACTCAGGAACTTATCGCGGCACGCCGGCTTGGTCTTCTTGATACCACGCAAGGCGTAGTAGTCTCGAACAGCCTGCACCCGAGCCTCGTGCCGTAAGTTCTGGAGTAGGCGCTTGCAGACGTTCTCGATAACATGTGCCGTGTCCTCCTCGTATCCCTCCTCACACCTGTAGAATGTCTGCAATCAAATGAGACAATATTGATTAGTACAATTAATAACTAGCTAGTTGAAGATTTTGAAATGTGTAAAGGAGAAATTACCCAGAACTTTCTGATCACCATGTCTGCCCTCGTGTCGCACACGACACCGTCGATAATCTCATCCGGCGGGGCCGGGGCAGCCACGTAGTGCTCCCAGCTCAATCCAAGCTCTGGAAGCCTACCCTCACCAGGCAACGTGACAAACCCCGGGAAGTTTTGCCGGCAAAGAACTCCAAGGACGGAGTTGGGCCGGCGGACACTATGATGGTGGTCCCAACCCCTGCAGCATGACAAGGCCAACGCATTAGTTATTTGAAGAAACGTGAATGCAGAAGGTACAAAAATATTAAATGCACTTACGTACCTCTCCCCATCAGGGAAAATCAACCACCTCTGCTCGCGGGTCGCCGGCACGGACGGGAGCCGTGTAGCACCATGCTGGTAGACGGTGCCACCCTCCTCCTCAAGATCAGTCGGCTCCCCGCCATCATCAGCATGGCCACTCGGCTCCTCGGGCTGATCCGGCAAGGTACCCCATCCGGACGTGTGCTCCTCCAGGGTCTCGTGGGCCGAACTCTCGTGGGCCGAAGGCCAGTCGACCCGAGGCTCGTGGGCCCAAGACCCGTGGACCGGAGGCTCGTGGACCGGAGTCCGTGTAGCCTCCTCCTCGGACGAGTCCACCCTAGCAGTCACGTTCTCGGGTGAAACAGCTGGGGGTGGCGGCGAGGAAGGCGCCGTAGCAGTCACCCTACCTCCTCTCCCGCGACCACGTGCCCCACCTCCTCTCTTCCTACCTCGTCCCCTGCTGGGCACCGCGGTCGACGAAGAAGGGCCCGGCGGTGTGGACATACTGTCCAGCAACGCTCGGCGGAGAGGTGCGTCTGGAATCGAAGACCTCAGACCACGCGCCGACGAAGAAGGGGCCTTGGCGCGCTCCCGACCAGCGCCCACCATCTTTCAACACCTGCCATGACAAACAGTAAACGAAATTAGTACAACATAGAAAAAAGACCGACATGAACAATAATATGTGTATCACTTAAGTGTATCATCATCAAGTACAACATTAAAAAATTTAATACCTGACACTACTAATAATCTCGATCAGTATCATCAATAAATGCATAATCATCATCATCACTATAATCAATGACGGGCTCATAGGGTTCAGTGGCATCAACATGTGGAAGGCCACCTTGACGTAATCGGTCAAGCAATGACAGGTCATCCGCAGCAGTAACCTCTTCTTGTTCCGGCTCTTCTTGTTCCTCCTCTGGGGTGGCTAGTGCCGCTACCTGGAGAAGGATCGTGCGATGCGTTTCTGGAGTTAAGCTGCACCAAAGATCATTTCCAATGTCTCGTTAGCATTATGACACTCAAATGTTAAGACTAGCAAGTAATGTCCATTCAAATTAAACTCACCGTGCTCCCAGGAGCAATCACTGGCATCGGCGGAGCGGGCTGACCGGACTTCTCGCACACAGACTGCACATTTGGTTTTCACAACAGAGTCATACTAGTTAGTAATGAGACTCAAATGTTAAGACTAGCAAGTAATCTGCAGAAGAAACTTACCACAAGGAGCTCATACATGGCCCTTGCCTGCATGTCATTCCGTGCCCTCTCCTCCTCCATCATCTTTCTCGTCCTCTCCTCCATCTCCCGCTGCCTCTCCGCCACCTCCGTCAGAAGTTTCTCCGTTCTATCTCTCTCAGTCTGTATAGCAGCCTGCAACACCACTCACATGACCATTTGTAATCATTGATGGAAGCGCACACAATGTAATGGAGAAAGATAACTGAGTACGTATCACTAACCTTGATGGCGAGTTGCACTGGCCGTTCACGAGGCCTTATCTCAGGAGCGGAGCTCGACTGGCGCGCCTTGATCTCCGGGAGAGTGCTAGGACAACGGATAAGTCCATCTCCAATGGCTATGGAGCCATGGGACCTCCCGCCACCAGATATCATCACCAGCTCTGGATCAATGGGACCCTGGCTCGGGTTAAGGTCCTCCCCTTTCCTCGCCTTCCCCTCATCTCTATATCTCACGAGCTTGTTGTGGGAGGAGATGTTGGTGAAGTTGTTTGCATCATCGAGGTCAGACTGAGAGAAAGCCTTGACTTTCTTGTAAGAGCCAGTGTGGGCCATGGCATACAGGTCGTACACCTCTGGCACCTTATCCGCCTTATTGTGGCGTGCCTGAAAGAGAGAAACAATGAAAATTAGTAATTAAAGGGCTCAAGCTAGCATGATGAATGAATTGCATGAATCATGAAGCAAACCACATACCCAGTTGCGCCCGAACTGATATAAGTTGGAGCTGCCTTGATGGTGTGGCACACCTTCCATTTGGGCACGTTTGTCCTTGGCCTGGTTGTGGAGGGCTAGCCATTCTTGTGAGCACCACTCATCGACCAACACCTCCCAACAATCCATCCGATCCGCACACCATCTCGGAGGCGCCTAAGTTAGCAAATAGAAACTGGAGCGCTACGGCTAAGAATTACTAAATGAAGGAACTTAAGTAGAAGGCCTTAAGAATTACCTTCATGTACTGCTCCTTACTCAGGAACTTATCGCGGCACGCCGGCTTGGTCTTCTTGATACCACGCAAGGCGTAGTAGTCTCGAACAGCCTGCACCCGAGCCTCGTGCCGTAAGTTCTGGAGTAGGCGCTTGCAGATGTTCTGGATAACATTTGCGCAGTCCTCCTCGTATCCCTCCTCACACCTGTAGAATGTATGCAATCAAATGAGACAATATTTATTAGTACAATTAATAACTAGCTAGTTGAAGATTTTGAAATGTGTAAAGGAGAAATTACCCAGAACGTCCTGATCACCATGTCTGCCCTCGTGTCGCACAAGACACCGTCGATAATGACATCCGGCGGGGCCGGGGCAGCCACGTAGTGCTCCCAGCTCAACCCAAGCTCTGGAAGCCGACCCTCACCAGGCAACGTGACAAACCCCGGGGAAGTTTTGCCGGCAAAGAACTCCAAGGACGGAGTTGGGCCGGCGGACACTATGATGGTGGTCCCAACCCCTGCAGCATGACAAGGCCAACGCATTAGTTATTTGAAGAAACGTGAATGCAGAAGGTACAAAAATATTAAATGCACTTACGTACCTCTCCCCATCAGGGAAGATCAACCACCTCTGCTCGCGGGTCGCCGGCACGGACGGGAGCCGTGTAGCACCACGCTGGTACACGGTGCCACCCTCCTCCTCAAGATCAGTCGGCTCCCCGCCATCACCAGCATGGCCACTCGGCTCCTCGGGCTGATCCGGCCAGGTACCCCATCCGGACGTGTGCTCCTCCGGGGTCTCGTGGGCCGAACTCTCGTGGGCCGAAGGCCAGTCGACCCGAGGCTCGTGGGCCCAAGACCCATGGACCGGAGGCTCGTGGACCGGACTCCGTGTAGCCTCCTCCTCGGACGAGTCCACCCTAGCAGTCACGTGCTCGGGTGAAACAGCTGGGGGTGGCGGCGAGGAAGGTGCCCTAGCAGTCACCCTACCTCCTCTCCCGCGACCACGTGCCCCACCTCCTCTCTTCCTACCTCGTCCCCTGCTGGGCACCGCGGTCGACGAAGAAGGGCCCGGCGGTGTGGACATACTGTCCAGCAACGCTCGGCGGAGAGGTACGTCTGGAATCGAAGACCTCAGACCACGCGCCGACGAAGAAGGGGCCTTGGCGCGCTCCCGACCAGCGCCCACCATCTTTCAACACCTGCCATGACAAACAGTAAACAAAATTAGTACAACATAAAAAAAGACCGACATGAATAATAATATGTGTATCACTTAAGTGTATCATCATCAAGTACAACATTAAAAATTTTAATACCTGACACTACTAATAATCTCGATCAGTATCATCAATAAATGCATAATCATCATCATCACTATAATCAATGACGGGCTCATAGGGTTCAGTGGCATCAACATGTGCAAGGCCACCTTGACGTAATCGGTGAAGCAATGACAGGTCATCTGCAGCAGTAACCTCTTCTTGTTCCGGCTCTTCTTGTTCCGGCTCTTCTTGTTCCTCCTCTGGGGTGATGTCGGATTCACTGTCGCTGTCTACTTCAATGTTTTGGGGTGAAGTATAGCGGTTCTTGAAACGCTTTTTGGAAAGACGTGTCTCTTGGAAGAATTCTCCTTCATATGTGTCTGGGTTAATGTGAGGTTCATAATCCTCTTCCTTTGGGGGAGATAGTCTAGCACGTGGCGGCACTTCATAAACGACATCCCAACCTTTCAGATTTGGATTAGTTTGGCAAGCCCACGGTAGATAGAATACTTGGGTCGCCTGTTGAGCCGTAATATAGACATCAGGAACATCTAAATGGGTGCTTTGGTTGATTTCAACTAGCCCTATATGTTCATGAGTCCTTCTAGTCTCCTTCGGCTGAAACCAATAACATTTGAAGACTACGACATTCGGTGGGTTTTCACCATAGAATAGAAGTTCATAAATTGCTTCAACTCTCCCAT